>NW_022900928.1:104221830-104222349 GCF_012274545.1 Fukomys damarensis | reverse complement strand
GAACAGCTAGACAAGACAAAGAAATGAAAGGGATATATATATATATTCATATATATTCATATATTCATATATATTTATATATTCATATATTTATATATATTCATGTGTGTGTGTGTGCGTGTATGAAAAGAAAGGATCAAATTATCAGTATTTGCAGACAACATAAACAAGATGGCCCCCAGCCCCCTCCACAGGCGGCCCCAATGCGTGGAGTGGGGGTGTGGGGGGAGGCGGAGGCCCGGCTCCCTGGGCGGTGCCTCAAGCCCATCCTCCCCACAGGCAGCGGAGGTGAGGGTACAGCGGCCGGGGAGAGGGGAGCAGGAAGCTGCGCCTTAAAAAGGCAGTGGGTTGATATCCAGTTTTTCCAACACCATTTATTAAAGAGGCTATCTTTCCTCCACTGAGGATGGTGAGCTCCTTTGTCGAAGATGAGGTAGCTGAGTACATCTGCATTTGTTTTTGTGTCTTCCAGTCTGTTCCATTGATCCTCAGGCCTATTTCTTTGCCAGTACCATGCTG
>NW_022900928.1:104167831-104219638 GCF_012274545.1 Fukomys damarensis | reverse complement strand
TCGCCCGCCCTCCGTCGCCCGCCCTCGGGACGCCCGCTGCAGCGAGCGCTAGGACGACCCCAACTTCTTCAAGATTGGGGAGGGCTTCTTCGACCGCCGCGCCAACGTCGTGCAGGACAAGCTGGTAGAGGACCTGCCCCGCGAGAGTGAGGAGCAGAAGCGCAACCGCGTGCGCGGCATCAAGCCCTGCAACCACGTGCTGAGTGCCTCCGGAGGGACGATGGCTCCTGGGAGGTCATCGAGGGCTACCGCGCCCAGCACAGCCAGCACCGCACACCCTGCAAGGAGGCCACGATGTGAGTGTGGACGAAGTGAAGGCGCCGGCTTCCCTGATGACTTACAAGTGTGCAGTGGTAGCTCCATGTGGTGGAGCTAAAGCAGGATATAGGGAGCATCAGTGAAAGACATCATCCACTTCAGTTTAGCCTACAAGATGGAGATTTCTGACTTGCAAATCATGCACGCAACCATGAAGTATAACCTGGGCTTGGACCTGGAGGGTGGCTGCCTATGTCAACACCATTGAAAAGGTCTTCAACATGTATGATGAGGCTGGTGTGACCTTCACATAGATGCTGGCAGCCAGCTGCCTCCATACCCCTCCACCTGTGCCTTCTGCAGCCCTCACAGTTTGCACATAACCGTGGCAATCTTTTGCATGACTCTGTAGATAATGGACACATTCTCAACCAGGAAGGCCAAATCAGCCCCTTAGGAGGAAGGAAGATAAGGCTAGAGATTGTGCACAAGATGTGCCAGGGAGCCACACAGGCATTTTGCCTGGAACTACAAAGCCCCTCTTCCCTGGCTGTGTCACCTCACTCTGGGCCAGCCAGTCCAGCCAGTGCTGACCAGGAAGGTGGCTGGAGCAGTCACTCAGTGCTGCAGTTCTGCTCCAGGCAAATACACAGGAGCTATAGCTCTGAAACACATGAGATGTAGTGTATGGCATACTAAGAAGGTGGCATGGTCCTCGAGTGAGTTACTGGTATTTTGCATCAACAAAATAACTCAAGTTTACAAGTTGCGAAGAAATACAAAAGCTATTCCTCTTGCACATCTTATTTTTTTAGAATAAAATAAGTATATGCTGTAATAAAATTGCCTTTAATCACCTAACAAGCCTAACCTTAGTGAGCATAGAAACATAGTAAATGAAGAAAGCTAGTATTTTTATAAAGCAGTGTCATTTATAGCTTATCAGTCATTTATTGCCCAGCAGAAACTACAGAGCTGGATGGAGAGCTGTGTTCATACCTGCAGCCATGGAGGTTGTCTTTGTTAACTGTCAGAATTTGCTAACTACAATTATAACACATAGTCCAAAGAATGCAGTAACCTCCTTATCATGATAGTTAATCATTCCTCCCCTTTAAAGACCAGTTGTGTTGACTAATTGAACCATAATTCAAGTATAGTGTCCCAGAAAAGATCACTTGTCCATGTTTGGAGTCTGGCTGGCTCTGAACGTAGTTGGGTCCCAGCCCAGCCTCAGTTTCTGCATTCTGTACCTGCCCCTTTCATAGCAGGCTAATGTGCCCAGAGAATTGATTTGTTTGCAGAACTACTTGGCCAGGGCCCTTTGAACTGTAGTGTCCTGATGGAGTACTAAATATTATTTATGTAAAGATGAGCACCTTTGGTTTTTTTGTTGTTATTGTTTTTGGTTTTCTTGGTACCTAGGATCAAACTCAGGTCCTTGCACTTGCAAGGCAGGTGGCAGAACTACTGAGCTAAATCCCCAGCCCTGTTTGTTGCTCTTTTTTTTAACAATACCCTTTCAGAAATTTCTAACCACTTTTTAACTACATGACAACCTGATAATAAGAACAGTTATTAAAACTCTACTGTTTCCAGAAAAAAGAAGCTCCCCCAAAAAAACCCAAAAGACTCTTAGAATGAATAATCAAATTCCATAGTGCAGTAGGATACAAAATCAACACACACACACAAAAAAAAAACAATAGTCTTCCTACACACTAATAAGGAACCTATTGAGAAAGAAGTTAGGAAAAAATATCATTCAAAATAGAACCAATACAAAATAAATGTGTAGGAATTAACCCAAAGATATGAAGGATCTCCAAAAAAGGAAATTGAACAGTACATCAGAAAATGGAAAGATAGCCCTTGTTCCTAAATAGGCAGAATTAATATAAATGAATATAGTCAAAATGGCCATATTTCCATAAAGATTTAATGTAGTCCCAATCTAAATACCACCAACATTCTTCACAGTGCTTGAAAAAATAATTCAAAAAGTTAATATGGAATCAAAAGAGACACAGAATAGCAAAAGCAATCCTGGAACAAACTAAGCGATGTCACAATGCCAGGCTTGAAGATATATTACAAAGCTACTGTGATTAAAAACAGCATGGTACAAAAACAGACATGAGGATCAAAGGAACAGAACAGAGGATGCAGAAACAACTCTAGGCACGTTCAACAATTTCACCTTTGACAAAGGAAACAAAAATATACATTGGAGGAAAAACAGCCTCTTTAAAATTGTTGTTGGGAGAACTGACTATCCACATGCAGACAATTGAATTTAGACATGTATCTCTCACCATGTACTAAAATAAAATAAAAATGGATCAAAGAACTAAATGTTAAGACAGAAACATTTAACCTGCTGGAAGATAAAGTAGGTAAAACTCTTGAAGTCATAGACACAGGCAAAGACTTTCTGAACAGAACCCCAGTTGCATAGGAAATAGTACCAAGAATCAACATATCAAATTAAAAAGATTCTGCACAGCAAGAGAAAAAACCAACAAAGTGAAGAAACAACCTACAGAATGGGAAAATTTTTTGCCAGCTGTTCCTCAGACAGAGGACTCATATATAGAATATATAAAGAACTAAAAGAAAATTAAGTTGCAGGTGCCACCGCCACTGCCCCAGCTCCAGCCAACAAGGTGAGACACAGAGAAAACAGCTCAGTGGGGACATCACATTTCCCTCCACCCACCTGGACCCAGCCCACAGGTCCAGGTAGCCGTGCCCTTTGTTGCCAACATCACTGCCCCAGCCCCAGGAGGGTAACCTCACGGGTGCTGCTGAGCCACCACCCCATCCCCACCCCCCACTCTCAGATCCCCTGACTGTGCCAGTCCATGGACCTACTCCACAGAGACATGGCTGGTTATAAAGGGTGATTTTCTGAGCTCCCAAATTTGAACATCTCTAAAGAAGGGGCAGGGGAAATCTGTGATTAAAATGTCTGGAGTTCAACCCTGCAGGAGGTCAGGGAGCTCAAATTGGTCCTGAGGTCAGTCTGCATCACGGGGTTCTGCCTTCAACTAGATGAGATAGGGGGATTTGGTTCTGCACATGGCTGCACACGATGTGTATTATGACAGCAGAAATATAGTCTGAAAGAGGCCCTTCAAAGTCATTTTTTTGTCCTTTTCTTTCTTTTCCTCATTCCACTCTGTAAAATCTTTTTTCTGTCCTCTTTCACCAACTCAGTCTCTTGCTCCATCGTATTGGCCCTCATCTTCTTTTCTGTTCCTGCTCCTGCCCTAATTCAGATTTTTCTTTTATCATTTTTTCTTTTTAATTAATGTTCTTTTTTTTCTATCATTGAGCCTCACTCAAAGGTCAGTAGTTTCAAGGGAAAGTGAGCCCCTATAGCTGTTAAGGGAATATATTCTTGTCCTTATACTTGCACTCTGTCAATCCCTTTTGAATTTTACAGTTTCCTAAATAGTGTGTGGTCATTCTGTGTCCTCTGGCTTCACTTGAAACCTTCTGCAGTTCTTTTACTTGTTTGCTCTTCTCATCCTAGTGAGGTCTAGGCCACCATCCTAAATAGTAAATATACCATGTTGAGGAGTTTGTCCACTGCAAACATATCTTGGGCTGCTTCTTGATTTTAATTTAATTTGCAAGATTGGTGTGTGATGGATTGATGACTACCACAAGTGGTCAATTTGCAGGAGGTGATTGATCCTGTTGTGTTGCTGATTGTATAGATTGGGATAAGGGATAGGGATTAATTGGATGAGTTGTTTTCTCTGATATTGTGAAAGTGAGAATATCTATGAGTCATTAGAGAGTCAAGGGCAGAAGCGTGATGATATCAGGAAGATTTAATAACCCAGAGATTAAATCAAGGATAACCCAACAGCAAAAAAAAAAAAAAATGAGAAAACACTTAACCAAGACACAAAGACAGACTTCCAGTTCACCAATGGCAAACAGTAGGGCAAAGGAGGATGAAAAGTCTGATAGTGAACCCCCAGGACACTCAGAGCTCACAGTGCAGGAAGTAAAAAAACAGATCGATCAGGATCTAGAAAAATTCAAAACAGAAATAATTTCCCAGATAACCATAGAGATCATGAGCAAAATGAAAGTCATAATTCGAGACACTGGAACAGAAACTGACAAACAAAATAGATGAGCTCAGGACCATGATAGAAGCCATGAAGGCCTAGAATAAGAAAGAAATGGAAACAAAGAATGCCCAAATTAGGAAAGAAATGTAATCCATAAAACAGATTCAAACAGATATCCAGGAGATTAAAGACTCTATTGAAAGTGTACACAACAGAATAAAAGAATGAGAAGATAGAATCTCAGATATGGAAGATAGGATAGCAGTCAGTGACTGTGAAAAGAGAGGTCTCTTCATGAGAAATCAATCCAACAACTCCTAGATGATGCAAAGAATAACATAAGTCTGATAGGAAACCATGAAGTAGCAGGAGAAAATGCAAATGAATTTAAAAAGCTGTTCATAGAATTTATGACAAAAAACTTTGCAAACAGAGGGGAAGAATTTGACATACAGACAAATGAGGCATATAGGGCTCCAACCAGCCACAATAAAAAAATCTACACCTAGACATATAATAGTCAAGATTCCAGAAACCCAACACATATAATAATCAAGATTCCAGAAACCCAACAGAAGAACAAAATACTACAAGCAGTAAGAGAAAAAAAATTACATGCAAAGGAAAGCCCATCAGAATCACATAGACTTCAGCACAAACCCTCAGGTCAAGGAGAGCCTGGAGTGAGGTATTTCAAGTCCTAAAAGAAAACAACCTCCAACCTAGACTGATGTATCCTGCAAAACTCTCTCTCAAAATGGATGGGGAAATAAGATACTTCCATGACAAATAACACCTGAGAAATTTCATGAACACCAAACCAGCACTGCAAGGAATTCTAAACAATATCCTAGAAAAGGACAACGAAATTCACAATAACATGAGGCCCAACAGACCAAATCAAATAGGCAAGACAAGAAACTAAAAGGAGATGGGAGAAAAAGTAAAAAGAATCAACAAAAGGACAATAACATGACAAGAATAAGTCAAAATATATCAGTTATAACCATCAGTGTTAATGGCCTCAATTCACCAATCAAGAGAAACAGATTGGCAGAATGGATTAAGAAGCAAAATCCAACAATATGTTGTATACAAGAAACACACCTAATTCAAAAAAGAAGCCCATAGACTGAAAGTGAAAGGTGGAAAACAATTCTCCACATGACAAGCACCCAGAAAAAAGCAGGGGTAGCAATCTTATTTGCAGACAAAGTAAACTTCAAACCAAAACTGATCAAGAGAGACAAAGAAGGCCACTACATTCTTGTAAAGGGAACAATTCAAGAGGAAGAGATGACAATCATAAACATATATGCACCAAATATAAATGCCCCCAACTATACAAAACAAATATTAAGTAACATGATAAACCAAATAAGCACTAATACAATTGTAGTGGGGGACCTAAATATCCCACTATCACAAATACAGAGATCATCTAGGCAAAAAATCAACAACGAAATACTAGAACTGAACCAAGCTTTTGAACACATGGATTTATTAGACATCTATAGAGTGTTCCAACCCACAAAATCAGAATATGCATTCTTTTCAGGTGCACATGGATCATTCTCCAAGATAGATCACATACTAGCTCACAGAACAAGTTTGAATAAATGCAAAAGAATAGAAGTTATTCCCTGTATATTATCAGATCACAGTGCAATAAAGCTGGAGATCAATAGCATAAGAAACAATAGGAACTTCACAAACACATGGAAATTGAACAACACTCTCCTGAACAATCAATGGATCACAGAGGAAATTAAAGAAGAAATCAGACAGTTTTTACAAATAATTGAAAATGCCAATACAATATACAGGAATCTATGACACACAATGAAAGCAGTTCTACAGGGAAAATTCATAGCACTGAATGCCCACACTAGGAAAATAGAACAAGTTCAAATAAACAACCTAACAATGAATCTTAGACTCCTACAAAAACAAGAGCAAGAAAAACCCAAAGCTCAAACAAGAGAGGAAATTATAAAGATTAGAGCAGAAATCAATGCAATGGAAACTAAGAAAATGATACAAAAAATAAATGAATCAAAGAGTTGGTTTTTTAAAAGAATAAATAAAATTGATAAATCCTTAGCAAACCTTATCAAAAAAAGGAAAGAAAAGGCTCAGATCCATGCAATCAGGAATGAAAAAGGTGAAGTCACAACAGATCCAACAGAAATCCAGAGGATCATTAATACCTACTTTGAGAACCTGTACTCTAATAAAATGGAAAACAGAAAAAATGGACAGATTTCTAGATACTTATGAATTACCAAAGTTGAACCAAGAAGATAAAAACATTTTAAACACCCCAATTACAGTCAGTGAAATTGAAAATGTAATTAAAAACTTACCAACAAAGAAAAGCCCAGGCCCTGATGGATTCACTGCTGAATTTTACAGGACATTTAGAGAAAACTACTGCCATTACTCTTCAAACTTTCAATGAAATTGAAAGGGAAGCAATACTTCCAAATTCATTCCTGGAAGCAATATCACTTTGATTCCCAAACTAGGGAAAGATGCAACTAAAAAAGAAAAGTACAGGCCAATCTATGAACATAGATGCAAAAATCCTTAATAAGATATCAGCAAACAATACAGAGGATCATCAAGAAGATCATACATCCTAACCAAGTCAGATTTATTCCAGGGATGCAAGGATGGTTCAACATATGTAAATAAATAAATGTAATACACTATATTAACAAAGTCAAGGACAAAAACCACATGATCCTCTTGATAGATGCAGAAAAAGCATTTGACAAAATTCAGCACCCATTCATGATAAAAACCCTGCAAAAAATTGGACTAGATATTCTATATCTCAACTTAATAAAGGCTATCTATGAAAAACCAACAGCCAACATCATATTAAATGGCCAAAAACTGAAAACTTTTACATTAAAATCAGGAACAAGACAAGGATGCCCACTATCACCACTCCTCTTCAATATAATTCTGGAAACATTAGCCATAGCAATTAGACAAGAAAAAGAAATTAAAGCAAAAAAGATAGGAAAGGAAGAAGTTAAACTGTCATTATTGGCTGATGATATGATATTCTACATTGAAGACCCAAAAAAACTCCACCAAAAGACTTCTAGACTTAATTGACACTTTTAGGAGAGAGGCAGGATACAAGGTCAACACACAAAATCAATAACCTTCTTCTATACAAACAACAGACTCACTGAGAGAGAAATTAGGGAAACAATTCCTTTCACAATAGTATCAAAAAAATGAAGTATCTAGGAATCAACCTAACAAAAGAATCAAAAGACCTCTACACTGAAAACTACAGCACTCTGAGAAAAGAGACTGAAGAAGATATAAGAAAATGGAAAGACATCTCCTGCTCCTGGGTAAGAATCAACATAGTGAAAATGGCCATACTACCAAAACTGCTATACAGATTCAAGGCAATGCCAATTGAAATTCCAACACTGTACTTCACAGAACTAGAAAGAATTCAAAAATTCATTTGGAACCATAAAAGACATAGAATAGCTAAAGCCATCTTAGGCAACAGACACATGGCAGCGGGTATAACAATTCCCAATTTGAAATTATATTACAAAGGCACTGCGATAAAAACAGCATGGTACTGGCAAAGAAACAGACCTGAGGATCAGTGGAACAGACTGAAAGATGCAAAAACAACACCAGATGTACTCAGCTACCTCATCTTTGACAATGGAGCTGACCATCCCGACTGGAGGAAAGATAGCCTCTTTAATAAATGGTGTTGGAAAAACTGGATTTCAACCTGCCAAAGATTAAAACTAGACCTTTATCTCTCACCATGCACTAAATTAAAATCCAAGTGGATTAAAGGTCTAAATATTAAAACAGAAACACTAAATTTGCTGGAAGATAAGTTAGGCAGAACTCTGGAAGACATTGGCATAGGAAAAGACTTTATGAACAAATCCTCAGTAGCATGGGAATTAGCAGAAAGAATCAACAAGTGGGATCTCATCTTATTAAAAAGCTTCTGCACTGCAAAAGAAACCATCAACAGAACTAAGAGACAAATTATAATATGGGAAAAAGTTTTTACCAGGTGCTCCTCAGACAAAGGACTATTATCTAGACTATATAAAGAACTCAAAACAATCAGCCCCCTCAAATATAAAGACCCAATTCAAAAATGGCATCTGAAATGAACAGAAATTTTTCAGCCAAAGAAGTAAAAGCAGCAAGTAAATATATGAAAAAATGTTCCACATCGCTGGTCATTCGAGAGATGCAGATGAAAACAACACTGAGATTCCACTTCACCCCACAAAGAATAGCTGCTATCAAGAAATCACACAATAACAAATGTTGGTGGGGTTGTGAGGAGAAAGGAACCCTTCTCCATTGTTGGTGGGAGTGCAGACTGGTGCAACCACTATGGAAATCAATATGGAGATACCACAAAGAACTGGGGCTAGAGGTTCCATTTGACCCAGCCATCCCTCTGCTGGGTATCTTTCCAGAAGAATTAAAAGAATCATATCACAGTGACATATGCACACCTATGTTTATAGCAGCACAGTTTGTAATAGCTAAAACTTGGAAACAGCCCATTTGCCCATCAGTTGGAAACTGGATAAAAAAGATGTGGTTTTTCTATAAAATGGAATACTACTCAGCCATAAAAAATGAGAAAGTAGATTCATTCATAGGAAAATGGATACATTTTGAGGATATACTCCCAAGTGAAATAAATAAGTCACACGTGTAAATACTGAATAGTTTCTCTGGTGTGAAACACTAAAATAGTACTCAAGATCTTAACAGGATAATTAGCCATGTGGAATAGGAAGAAAAGGGCTAAAGGTGTAGCAACAGTGAGAAGGGTAGGGGAAGGGGAATAAGGGAAAGGTAGAAAAATGTGAGAAAATGTAAAAATGGAATTAAAGTGTTTGTAGGTGGGAGGGGAGGGGGGTGAAGGGAGAGTGGGGACAATGGGAAAAAATAAGAACAAAGACCTGTCATGTAAAGGTACAAGATCCCAGTAATGAAGGTAACTGTACTGTATACCTAGAATGTACCAATAAATTCAATTTTTAAAAAATAAAGAAATGAAAGAAAATTAGACCCCTGAACATAAAAGACCTAATCAGAAAAAGAAATACAAATAACCAATAAATACATGAAGAAATACTCAACATTGCTGGCCATTAGTGAAATGCAAATTAAAATAGTAAGAGCTCATCTTACCCCAGAAAGAAGGTCCACTGTCAAGAAATCAAATAATAAATGTTGGTTAGGCCACAGGGGAAAAAGGAATCTTTCTACACTGTTAGCGGGAATATAAACTACTATAAACCATTATGGAAGTGAGTGTGGAGGTTCTGCAAAAAGCTGAAACTAGAAATTCCATTTGACCCAGCTATTCCCCTTCTAAGTATCTTCCTGAAAGAGTTAAAGACATCATGTTAAATGGCTAAAGAGGAAGTAGGAAGGGGAGGGGAGGGAAAAGAAAAAATGTGAAAAAATGGAAACAAAGACTTTATAGATAGGGAAGGGTGAAGGAGGTAAAGGGAGGGCAAGGGGTATGGGGAAAAAATAAGAACCAAGATACATCGTGTAATAGTGCAAGATCCTAATGATAAATGTAACTGTATTGTTTACTTTACATGTACCAATAGACCTAATAGGGAAAAAAATCATGTTACGGTTCATTTAAAAGTTCCTAATTTTGGAATCGCATATCTGGGTAACACTAGTTTCCCACTACTTTTGCTGGAGGTAACACCTCTGACCTATGGTTTATGATAACAGTTGCCAAGGTTACTTCTTGGTGACCTGAAGGCCACTTTCATTAAAAAGACTGACATTTCATTTGAGCCTATGGATGTCTAATGAGTGCCTGGCCTGACTGAAAGGTGTTGCAGCACTGTCTTCATATTTTGTCTGTCTCTTTACTGCCTTAACCTCTGAGTCAGAGTCTACTTAGCTCCAGGAGTAGACATGTTGGTTGTTCCCTGGAGCGGGAATGTATTTTCTTTTCATTCCGTCTTTTTCCCATCCCCATCATATTAATTAAGCAGTTGTAACAGCCCAAGCACCTAAAGTTCTCCAGCCTATCACAAGGCCCAAACCAAACCACAGAGCAAGGATATTCACAAAGGATTACTACACAAATAACTCAGCAATCCCTAGGACAAGTTGACCATGACCATCTGGTGGTTTTAGTCTCACATAAAAAGAAACTTCTTTTGGAACAAAACCCCTGGCCAATGAAAAACTACTGGACTTTAGCCCACCCTAACAAGTTAATAAAAATTGGTGCTGGCTCCTTTCTGCTGAAGTTCCCAGTTAAAGTCCTGCCTGTGTATGTGCCTGGTCTCATTGCTATCAACTCTATGTCAAAAGATTCCATCTGGGAACAAAATTACTGTGGTTTATTGCCTAAATATAATCATTGCAATGTCAAATTTCAGGAAGAGAGGATAGTGACAATTAAGATGTAATTTTTTTCCCAGCCAAATTTGTGTAGGATCCTAATTAATAACTCCTAGATAAAGCAACATATGTGGCTAAAATCAGCATCGCATCTTTGTACCTGAAGATGATAAACACAAAAATACATGTGCACACATGCACACATACACTACTCCTTTAGTCTCAGTACTAAAATCAGACAGCATCTTAGAAACATCATTAAAGAAGATACTACTCTAGTGTGAATAATCTGCAACAATGCATAAGATTCTAATAAGATTACTAACATTTAGAAATGGAATCAGCATCGCATCTTTGTACCTGAAGATGATAAACACAAAAATACATGTGCACACATGCACACATACACTACTCCTTTAGTCTCAGTACTAAAATCAGACAGCATCTTAGAAACATCATTAAAGAAGATACTACTCTAGTGTGAATAATCTGCAACAATGCATAAGATTCTAATAAGATTACTAACATTTAGAAATGGGAAGAAAGGAGCTAAAGGTGTAGGCAAGGTGGGATGGGTAGGGGAAGAGTCAAAAGGGAAAAGAAAAAAATGTGAGAGAATGAAAAGATGAAAATAAAGTGTTTGTAGATGGGATAGGGAGGAGGGGGTGAAGGGAGGGCAGAGGTAAGGGGAAAAAATGAGAATCAAGACTTGTCAAGTAGAGGTACAAGATCCCAACAATGAATGTAACTGTACTGTATCCCTAAAATGTGCCAATAAACTCAATTAAAGCTGAAAATAAAAAAGAAGACACTACTAATAGGTCAGGGAGCAGAAAGTGAGAATAACACTGCAGACTTCATTACCACTCTTCACTTTAGTGTCCACGGCCAAATACTAATTGGATGGGAAAGGTCCCTCCCAATTGTATTTATTTTTCTTTCCTCTTCATGTCTGAGCCAGAATTGCAAGCTCCCAGCATTCATCCAATAGCATGTTTTTCTTTTGTATTTTAGGTAAAGTCCAACTTTCCATTTTGTTCAGTATGACTCGGGTGAGCGAAACATACAGTAGCTGGAGTGAGATCTTAGGCACACAGTGAGAAGGCCACTCTCACGCTCACACCTCTTGTAATGGATTCTTGTCTACCATCCAACATCCACCTTTGTATACTGAGTCCTGACAGGGGATCCAGACTCCTTGAAGGACTCCTGCCCATCAGTGCACTCTCCCTCACTCTACAGCAGACTCATGAGTGCTTTGTAGTGTTTTGCTTGGTTTATCCTCTGAAACACCAGTTTCTTTCAGGCTTCTTTTCTTAATGTGAGTTCTTCCCTCTATACAGAGTGTTCTTCACTTTTGTTATTCCCCAGACTTGTTCCTCCTCCTGACAGTCATCTTGACCACCCTATAACCTTCGATTTAAAATTCCCTATCTCAATGTCCAGTTTATTTTGAACAAATGTCCACAATTTGTAATTGTTGTATGTATTTGTTTGTCTTCTGTCTGTCTAGCTTTTCTAGTAGAAGGTAAACTTGTTATGGTCAGGGATCTGTCTGTCTTGTCCATCTCTGATCTCCAGCACCACTACATGCCAAACCCATAACAGGCACTTAATGAAAAGTGGATTAGTCAGTAGGGTCCACTCACATTTGTAATATGCAGCTCTAGAACCTGTAGTGTATGCTCTCAGGTCCCATACCAGAGCAGTCATAGGAGGAAAGCAGGGTAAAGAGTATCAGTGTATTCAAAAGTATCCCTCTACTGTACAGACTGGAAGGGTGTCCCACTCTGCCTGGCTTGATTCTCTGTCTCCTCTTGCTCTAGCTGCCACAATTCATTTTATTTTCAGTGCCAGTATCTCACAACTGGTATGGTTGACTCTGCACCTCCATCTCTAATTCCAAGAAGTATGCAGCATGAAGCACAAAGTTGTTTAATCTTTGAAACCATAGAGTTTAGCACCTCGTGGATGTTCCAATCCTGGCTGGCTTGGGTACTCCTTCTGGTGAAATCTGTCATCTCAGTGTCACAGTACCAAGAGAGGTCAATTTTGAGGTAGTAGTCTCCTTCCTGTTACTCACTTTCTTTGTAAGCCACTCATTCATTCAACAAATGATGAACGAGAACTGTACTCAGTGTTAGGCCCATTAATATGTGCTAGAAAGACAAAGACAAATAAAGCATGCCCTCAAGTGGCCCAAGATAGACAAATTAAAAAGTCTCTGTTTTCATGCTGACAGAAGCAGAGATACTGTGACATCTTGGCTCATACAGAATTCTCTCTCTAAAAGTTCTATACACTATTTAAATGAGTCAACATTAACCCAGAGAAGAGTAGTGCGTGTGTATGTGTGTGCACATTTTCTGTCTCATAAGATCCTAAAAATATAGAGAAAAATAAATCTCTGAGAGGTACATGAATAAGACTTTGCCAGTCAACCCAGTGACTGTTGCTTTAAGGGAAAGTCTGGAGCTCCTGCACCTCCCAGCCCAGCAAGCACAATGGAACATTTTCCTTAGGATTACCTCACTCCTACTGACCCACACAGGAAATAATTATTTTGGTAGTCGCCCATGCACAGTGAAACACACTTGCTTGAAAAATAAGCTTTTTTTGACCCTGTAAGACAGTGGCTTCTTAAGCAGAGCTGAACCTAGTTTCCATCCAAATGCAACAATTTTGTACGTAAATGGTGCCTTATTCTTGAATTATGGGTTCCCAGATCCAGGCCACACTTCACAGCTCTGCCAAAAAACCACTGCAAACAGTAGTTTCCTTGTATTTCTGGCTAAGAAAGAATGTAGCATCAAAGAAAAATTATATTTCTTTCCTAAGATAGAATATGGAAATTCCACAGATGTCCTAGCAACCAATTCAAATATTGTAGTCATGTCTGAGAAAGCACTCCTGCTCCTCCAGGCATCAGCAATGGAGCACACCCAAGAAATATGACAACATTTAAAGAAGTGACGGTTTGTGAGAGGATTTTTTAATTTAAATGAAATGTCTAGATCTCCATTCGTTATTCAAGCTGAGCCCTAATACTGAATCCCCAAAAGACAGTGCCCTAAATGGAAGCTGAAGAGAGTCTGACGAACATGTCTCTGAGAGAAGGAAGGCTACCTGTTGAGAACAGAAGAATTGGTATGATGAGGCAAATTTCTCAACTAAAACTGACTCTCTTCTTGTGAAATCCCAAGTCGCTGACAGGATAGAGGTTTGACTATTTGACAGAGGCCCAAAATCATAACAGTTTAAACACAATAGGACATTTTTCCTATCTTGCCAAGCAATCTGGAAGTAAGGAACCAGGACTGGCCTAGCAGCTCACGGGTCAGGAACTTGGACATTTTCTGTTATGTAGCTCTGCCTTCCTTGGATCTCTATGAGTCTAGGGCCGGCGTGGCCTGCCCTATCCCTTCTAGGCACAACCTAGAAATGGCATCACTTCTGCTTATATCCATCAATCAAAACTTAGTCACACAGTCAACAGAGCTTCAGAGCTACTCCCAGCCATATATTCAGAATTCTGTGACTATTTTAAAAAAGCAAATCAATATCAGGGAACAAACAATACTTTGCAACAGGTGTCAGTTTTCAGATTAGGCCTTCAATGATGGATAAGTTGTCAGAAGACATAGCCTCGCCTCTTCTCCTGCAATGCGATTGTAATGTCCACCCCTCCAACATCACTCCACCTATCAGACTTCCTGCACATATTCCATACTGATTATGCCTAAGGAACAAAAGGTCATAAGGGCACCGGTGCAGTGCCTGGGTACCTCTGTGCTATAATATCTATCCAGATCAGTAAACAAAGCAGACCTTCCTCTTGGCAAATGTGCCTGACGGTGCTGTTTGGATCTGAGAATATTACTCTCATCCTGTAAACCAAAGATTTTGCCTTGATGATGAAAAGACCCAGGGGTTATCTCATGGGTGTGAGGGTCATTTTGTTTCATTTTGTCTTTCTCTAGCCCTAATAAGAGAATATCTTCTAATGAGTCAGAGACTCAAATCTTTCCAGTAGTTTCAACTTTGGAAAGGAAGAAAGATTTCTCTAACCCAGAAAAGAAAGGAGCTACGTGTCACCTTGGGACTTCCTGAATATGTGTGATCACTCCAAGAAATAGGCTGTGTGTACAGGGCTCTTGGGATTAATTACTCCAGCCCTGTTCTTGGGTCATTTTGGAGTGAGACTCACTGACTTCTAAAAGTATAGAGAATTCCTGAGCAGGGACTTCCCTTAGATTTTCATTCACTAAGGAAAAATGAATAAGGGGCTCTGTGCTGAATGGATTACAATCCCACCTGGCGTTTATACCAAACTACAGGATGTACTTAATATCCTGGCATGAATAGACCATCACTTGGCTGCAGCAGGCAGCACCTGTTGACCATATCCAGTCTGGCCAAAGAAATTTAATGATATTTGCTTAATATCTAGTAGTATAATCAAATATATGGATGTTAAAAATCTCAATGATAGGCTGAGAAATAAATCAGTAGGGGGTCCCAAATTGAAACAATTTTACCCAAAGAGATGAAGCAGAAAACTGAATTTATTTTTATGTTATTAGCAGAAATTGTGATATATTACTTCCAAATTATTATTGTCATAGCAAAAAAAAAAGTATTTGAGATGAGCAATATCAATAAAGAAAAAGTCATTTTCATTTGACATAGACCCATAAACTAAAAATGTTAAGATTTAATCACACAGCTGATGTTAATGACTATATACTTATGGCAAATATGAATATAGTTGACATACATACATTTAACAGTGGTTTTAATTACAAAATTATGTCAAATTCTAACTTAGGTCTCTAGTTGGGGAACATTAGTACATCCTCTTCCTGTTCCTGCCTTGTCCAAAAGCCAGAACAAAACTCTCGGAGCAGGTCCAGAATGTCAAGAAGAAATTATTTAATGTTGTTATGTTTGGGAGGGGTGACAGGGCAACATGAATTTACCTCTCTATCTGAATCCATGCTTAGTAGTAGTAACTGTGCCCTAAAAAGACTGCTATGTTCCTTTCTGTCAGTGGGCCAGGGCATGCACAGATGTCCTACACACAGAACGGTTTAGTCACTCCTTCCTCTGCTCCCTCGGCACCTTGCAGTACTTCATTCATTACACTGTCATTGCTTGTTCACGGGCTGTCTCCAGCACTGGCTTGTGACATTGGGAAAAAGTCAAAAACAGCAGCTCTGCAGAGAAACTCCCTGAATTGGAATCCTACCTCTTTCACTAATTAGCTTCTGTGAGTTTGAGTAAGTCCCTTCACCTCATCAAGCCTTGGTTTCATCATCAGTAAAATCAAGTCGTAATAATAGCCATCATTTGGAGGCTGTGAATATTTTGTGTCAAATGTCTGAAAAGTACATCCTGCCTTAAGCAACATCTTCATAAAGTGTTAGCTGTGTTTAATGTTACCATCTAGACAGACATCAAATCCCATCTATCTTTATATTCCCTTCCATAGTGTGCCTATCCCTGAAAAATACATAAGTTGTGTGAGCTAGTGAATGAGAAAGTACAGTAAAAAAAAGGTATTCCTGTCCAGTGTTTCCAATTCACTCTGCCCCAAAGGAGTGGAAAGACTTCTTAGCTAGTAAGTTTGAGAACACTGTGTTATGTTCCCAAGTTGTGTGGTCTGGCTCCGTCTTCCTCTTAACTGCTTTCATAAGGCACATGTCAGACTCTGCACATCCAATCTTGCTCTACTCAGTGGGGCTGTCCCTTTCCTCCCCATCTTCCTTTGGGAGATAAATTGCCCAAAGAAAGTAAGCATTCTCTACTTGCCTACAGAAGCAGGCATGTGGTTTATTGCCATCTGAGACTGGGTGGAAAAGACTGAGGAACTGTGGGTATATTCATAGTTCCTCAGAGGAAGCTCTTTCCTACAACCTAACTTTGTGACCAATCATAAACATGATATTTTCACTTCCATCTACCGTTGAGTTATTTCCCAGTATGTTCTATTTATTTCATTGTCTCTGAAATACTAACAGTGGCTTAATTTCAAAAAGAATTTTTTTCAAATTTGTCATTTTTTGAATTATAGTAAAGTGGTGCCCTTGGGAATACGCACAGATTTCCAAAGGATTAAAGAGTGGGAAAAAGTGACTTTCTGGCTCTTCTCCATGCCTCTCTCTAGATCCGCTCCTGACTTTTCTATTCTATATTGTCCCTTAGGAGTTGATAACTTTGGATTATTGTCTGGGCTGTCTTGCCTTCTGGCTTCCAGTGGGATCTAGCAATTGGAAGAGACTAGGGAATTGGGAAAGAGAAAAACTCTTTTCCTGACCTGCTTGGTTTAACAGTGGTAGCAACCCTCTACTTATGATCACAGCTCTGTTGGAAGCCCAGTCTCTGTGGCTCCAGCTCTCAAAGAATTCTCTAACAATTCTCCATGTCCTTGTCCCATCAGATTTAGAAATGGTAACAACTTCTCAACATCGCTACTCCCCTAGGTGCTTTGTCATCTTTGTTAGCTCCCATAAGCCTGCTCAATCCTTATCAAAAATCCTTTGTTAAAGTCTCTTCAAGGAAAAGTTTGAGTGGGCGATCTCTGGTGCCACCAGAACCCTGACTAAAATAAGATATCAGGAAGACTCTTTTGGAGATGGATGCATTGGACATTTGAAGCCTAAAGTCAATAAACATTGATCTCATGCAACAAAATTACCCTTATTCTTTGCTTAGTAGCCTTCTGATAACTTGACTTTCCAGGGTGTTCTAGCTAAAGAAATAATAAACCCTGGTCAAAGTGTTCTTATACACAAGTACTTGTGATAATTCAATGACTCTTCTCAAATCAATAAATAGTAAATGGAAAGTCAAAAGGAAGTGAAAGTGGCAAAATTAACTATGTTTACTTTTAGTTCTATGGAAAAAATCACAAATTTGAAGAGGTGGCATTCTAAGGTAGAAAGTTCTAAGATCAAGTTTCAAAGATAAAGGAGCTGAGGTTACCAGATGCAAGCTTCTGAGAATACAGCCGCTAAGGGAACTTAGGTGCAGACTCGATTTTTGTTTTCTGGCATTCTAATCTATTTCCATCTTCCTTTCATATTTTAATGTGTTTGACTATTTAGCTCTGTTTACAAATATAGGCAATTTCTCACAGCCTAAAACTTCATGCAAGAATGAGTGCTGGCTCAAAGGACAGCATCTGTAAAGATTAGCCCATTGAGAGAATTCTAAAAGGCAGCTGCCAAGCAATAATTAACTTCTCTACAAAAGAAAAAAAAAAGACTAAAAAGAAAAAGCATTCTTCATCCAGCATTCCAAACCTTTCACAATCCAAACCTGCCCTACCTCATAAACTCCCTGACGTCAAAAACATTCCAGGCTTCTTCCTGCCATGTTGGCCTCTGCTCATCCTGTGACCCACAACCTGAAATACCTCTCTCTGTTGTCCCCATCCATCCTATTCTGACTTTTCAGCCTTTGAAACCTAGATGTTACCCCCATTTCTCCACAAAATTTGTCCTCACTGTGGCAACATAGAATGTTCTCGGTTCTCTGAACATCTCTGATGCTTAATGTAAATCCCTGATTATGGGTGTTGGTCCTTTTAGGGCTCCAAATCTTCCATGCAAATTTGGGATCTGACTCACTAGATAATTTCAGGGCAACTTGGAGGGAACCTTGGGGAAAAGCCAAGTACAACTAATGATTAACTAATATTTACCAAAACAATGGGTTTGGCTATCAACAACTGAGTCAAGCTAGGCAACAAAAAATATTTAAAGTGAACAATTTTTTATGCCTTTTTGTCTTAGAAATTATTCAACTTGAGTTTAAAATGTAATCATTACCAGAGGCAGAGGCAGGGAAGAATGGAAGAAAATAAAAAACACAAAATACCTTCCTTCCTTCCTTCCTTTCTTTCTTTTTTGTGGTACTAGGGATTGAACACAGGGCCTTCACACTGAGCTATACCCCTATCCCACATATTTTATTTTATTTTTCATTTTGATATAGGGTCACTAAGTTACCGAGGCTGGCCTTGAACTAATGATCCTCCTGCTTTAGCTTCCCAGAATGTTGTGATTACAGGCATGTTCCACCACAAATGGCTACAAGATACATCTCTTGCAGTCATCCAAAAATCTATCAAAACTTTGATTTTTCCTGCCATTTTCATCAGAAATATTTTATTTCATTGTTTTACCTGCATTTTTATGGAAAAAGAAATTATGTACTTATGTATTATTAATTACATAAAATGTGTCTTCCTGTGTCAGACTATATACTTCACAAGAGCCAGTGACTTGTCTAACCTGCTAACCATTGCTTCACACAACAAAGTCTGTACATGGTAGGTGCTCAATATGTTTGTGTGGAAGGATTGAATATCTAATAAAAGGAAGGATATTTTGCTATGTTATTTTACCCATTGCAAAATTATGCCATGTAAACATCTATTTCTTTTATTCAACCACTTTAATCCTTCTATTTTTTTCATCCTAGAGCTAGGCTGTACCCAAACAGAGACTACTAAAGCAAAGTCCTTGAACCTAAGTGATTCACAATTTTTAGAGAGGGAGATAGATGCAAACCAATAAGCCATCAGACAGTGAATTTTGAAAAGTAATATCTATGCAAGGGACAGAGAAAGAGATTGTAATGCAACTGTCACACACTGAAATCAGAATTGTATCTTGGTAGTCAACCATCCAAGATAGAGAAACAAGTGACTCAGAACTGAATTTTGGGTTGTTTTGCTTTGTTCTATTTTTTAAGGCTTACTGAAAAATGAGGCTAAATTAAATTACAAACTTTGCCCATCTAAACATGGTAAAGTTTTATTTTAAACACTTCTTCAGAGAAATTTCCTCTAAAATCCCTCTGTCCCTCTCTCTCTCTCTCCCTCTCTCTCTCTCTCTCTCTCTCTTGCTCTGCACACACACACACACACACACACACACACACACACTAGGTTAAGTAGGTTGCTGTATCTTTCTACTAGACTACAAAATGCATGAGGTCAAAGAAGATCTCCAGATCACTCATTATCAGAACCTAGAACTATCTGTAGTGCATAGCAAATATTTGGTGAATAAAGTCTTCCAATATATTTACTTTTTCCAAATCAATTTATCTCACTCTTCCATTCTTTAGCTAATAAAAATAGTTTCCCTTCTTAAATGTTATTTGCATTTTCCTTCAAGATTAGTCTTCTTCTGATTTTTCCAAACATTATCATTCATCAAATGGAAGGATATTATATTTTATGTAACTATATCCAAGGGGGAAGAGAGTATCTGAGGCTACCGCCTCCGCAAAGTATAAAATCTGGGTCTATTTGTAAGCTCCCAGAATTATTTCCCCATGGAGTTTCTTCACACCTCATAAGCACACAATATCCAAAGGATCTGGACTGAAAAGGAAATTTTTCTTTTGTAGTGTAGTTAAGATTAATGTTCTCAAGAGAATAATAAAAAGTCAACATTAACTTTCTGTACCCAAAACCAATTCTTACCCTCTGCCTAAAGGATGGAAGAGATGGAGGAGAAGAGCAAAATTCTGCTTTAAGCTAAAAGTGGTCCAGATATTTAAAAACAGAAATCTACGAAGACCCTGAAATAACCTCTAGTCCTAAGGCACCGAGTTCTGGGGTTAATGAATTGTGTGTTTGGTAATTCCTCCAGCCATCTGGCAACTAGAGAGAGAGTTATTTTAAGAAATGGCAAGGCATTTGAAAGCCTCAAAAACCACACCCCTTGAATGTCAGCCTCCTCCACCAACCTGGGATAAGTCTAACATGGAGCAAGAAACAAGGGCCATGCTGTGGAGACATCAGCCCCATCAAAATGATGTTGACTTTTAAAAAACATACATGATTAGAATAAGTTCCTTATTCATTTAATTACTAAATGTTTTGCTGAAAATTGGAGAAATCAGTCAAATTTGGATGTTTCCAACTGTCCAGATGTGTCCTAGATACAGCCTAGATGTCAGGAAGAGGCTTGAATTGATTTAAAGATAGGGGTTTTTCTCCACTGTAGAAATATCTCTTTAAAATTATATACAGTATTTCACTTGATCCTTAGAAGAAACAAGAAAATACAGTTACCAAGGAGGAATAAGATTGGTTCCCATAAGTACCAGCTAAAAGTAAACATGCTTAAAGGGAAAGAGTTTCAAAATTTCTCTTAATACTGTTCTTTTAATATATACATGATTAAAATGATTACTAAAAATAGGGGATTTTCTTAAGTATAGCCAATAAATTTTAAGTATATTAGATGTATGTATCTTTTATTTTAGTTGCAACATGTAAGATGTCATACCATTATATAATAATTATAACAACTAACATAACTGAAATTTCCTATTGATTTTTAGTTATCTAGAAATAATGGTTTCTCTTAGTTTCCTTAAGTTAAAATAGCTCATTTAAGGGACAATTATCCCTTTAGTAAGTCTTGGGTTGATGGAAGCAGATACAGTATTTCTAAATGACCTGGATTCTATTAGCATTTCTTTCGCCTACTCACCTGAAAAATAGGACAAAGTTCTCAGTACTAAATAATAATAGTGAGAATATGAACTAATGCTTTTGTTAATTAGCTTGATATAGCTTTTGTACAATGCACCTTTATCAAAATATCATTTATGCACAAATCTGTACAATTTTTACTTGCCAATAAATAAATTAAATAGACTAAAAATACCTCTAATATCCCTAAAATTGGAACTTAAATAACAAATGTACTCCAACAAATTGGAAAATCTTGAAGAATGGACAGAGTCCAAGACTCTTACAAATTACCAAAACTAAACTGAAAAGACATAAAAATTCTGAACAATCCAGTAACAACCAATGAAATTAAGGCAGTAATTTTTTTAAAACCCACTGTCTTAGTTACTTTCTCTTGTTCCTGGAAAAAAATACTTGACACCCACAAATTTAAAAATGAAAGGTTTGTTTTGGCTCACAGTTTGTAGAGGTTTCAGTCCATAGTCGGCTGGCTCTAAGACAGGGTAGTATGGCAGAGGGGCCTTGCAGAGGAAAAATAGTCCATGGAAGAGTAAACAGCAAGCCTTCCTTTTCCTTTTAACCCATTTAGACTATAAAGCTTTTGGTTGGTGCCACTTATACACAGTATCCATACCTACAATCATGCTGCATCAATCAGTGAGCTAATCTAGTACCACATCCTTTATCTCAGTATCACATACACTAACTCTACTCTAGCATCACACACTCATGATCCAGCCACCTCCCAAAAGCCTCCACAAAGCCCCACCTATGAGTACATGAGGATTTAGCAGGACATCTAAAGACAAGGTGTAATACCTACCAAATAAGAAAAGCCCAAGACTTGATGTGTTCACTGATGAATTCTATAAGACCTTTAAGCAGATTATAACATCAGTACTGCTCAAATTCTTCAATGAAATTGAAAGGGAAAGAATGCTTCCAAACTCGTTGCTGGAAGCTAGCATCACTCTGACCACAAAACCAAAGATCTAACTGAAAAAGAAAACTACAGGCCAATGAACATAGATAGCAAATAGAATGCAATGAATTATCAAAAGGAATTTTCATCATAACCAAGTAGGCTTCATCCCAGGGTTGTAAGGATGATTCAACATATATAAATCAAAAATATAGAACTTCTATAAGATGATAGAGCTGCAAAGAGCAAAGAATCAGTCTCTCCAAGATTTGGAATACAAACACTGGAAAATAACAACTTGGGGATAGAAAGAAGAGAGAGGTAGATTCCCAGGACACGGGAAGGACCTGAAGGGAAAATTGGAGCCTCCAGAGAAACTGAAGAAATGGACCACAATACAGAAAAAGGAGGGGGCAACCTGCACTTTGTCCCTGGCTCCTAGCTCATGGTCTGAAGAAAAGAAGATCAAGTCTACAGAGACACAATGAAAGCAAGCAACTCCGGAGGCCTCTAGGGAGAAACACTACCAGTGTAATGGAGCAGTGGATGCTGTGCACTACAGAAGCTGATCAATCACTCCAGTTGAGAGACTGTCATGTCCCCTGGAGAGTATGCTTGGTCATAAATCATTTTAGAGAGAGGCCAACTGAGCCCAGGACTTAGAGCATGTGCAGGTCAAATTCATCTTATGGCTCCCAGTGTTAAACTACTACAGTGACCAGGTAAGGGACAATCATGGGAGATGACCATGGTCAGGGAGCCATTGGCAGGCCAACAAGAGACACCCGGAATATTATAAGCTAAATGACTCAGGCCCAACCCCACATCCAGATGTCAGGGTCAGCCTGAACTTCACAGATTTGAAAGTCCCAGGACCAACACCATGCCCTAATCCTATTGCCAGCACACCAGGATTATCCAGCATAGATCTGAGCTCTGATTGCCTCCTTTGTCTACCAGTGAGAGCTGAGTTATATCTTAGATATTACCATAAAACTATAGGCCCCAGAATCAGAAAGTAGATTCATTCATAGGTAAATGGGTATATTTTGAGGATATACTTCTAAGTGAAATAAATAAGTCACACATAGGCAAATACCGAATAGTTTCTCTAGTGTGAAAAACTAAAATAGTACTCAAGATCCTAACGGGACAATTAGCAACATGAAATAGGAAGAAAAGGACCAAAGGTGTAGGGACATTGAGAAGGATAGGGAAAGGGGAACAGGGAAAAGGAAAAAAATATGAGAAAATGTAAAAATGGAATTAAAGTGTTTGAAGGTGGGGAGGGAGAGGGGTGAAGGGAGGGTGGGAACAAGGGGAAAAAATAAGAACTAAGACCTGGCATGTAAAGGTACAAGATCCCAGTAATGAATGTAACTGTACTGTCTACCTAGAATGTACCAATAAATTCAATTTAAAAGAAAAAAAAACTATAGGCCCCAGAATATGACTACACACTTGCAATCACATAGAAACCTTTCTCTTTTTCCTTTTTCTTTGCTTTTGGTTGTTTTGTTTTGTTTGGGGGGGGGTCTGCTTGTTTTTGTTTCTTTGTAAGGGTGAACATTATTTGTAGTTTTAGTAATACCGCTACCTACCATAAACAATTTATAAGACTTATTGAAGAAAACAAATAAAAAGAAAATGAGAAAACAATGAAGCAAAATGCAAACCCAGACTTCCAGCTCACCTAAGGCAAATCCAAGGAGAACTGAGATAGAGGAAATCAAAAGCCACTGAGCTGAACTTTCTGAAATGGTAGCAGCAGAAGTATCAAAGCAATTGAATAAGTCTCTAGACAAAAAACAAAACAGAAATAATTACACAGATTATTAAAGAAAAGATGACTGTAATGAAGAACATGATTAGTCAATCTGAGTAGATACAGATTTTTTTTAAATAGAGGATTATAGGAAAGTGATGAAAACCAAGAATGCCCAACATAGGAAAGAACTGGATTCCATAAACAGATATCCAAGAGATTAAAAATTCTATTAAAAGTAATACACAGCGGAATCAACCAATGTGAAAATGGAGTATCAGATATAGAAGACAGGGTTATGGTTAGTGATCATCAAATGAAAGGCTTTTTAAAAATAGCAAGGATCCACAAGAAATAAATCCAACAGCTGCCAGATGATGAAGAGAAGAGTTACATAACATTAACTGGAATGAATGAAAAAATCAGAAGATAGCGCAAAGAATATTTTTTAAAAACCTGTTCACAGAAGTAATAGCACAAAACTTCCAAAGCATGGGAAAAGTTTGACATGGAGATGAGTGCGGCATATGGAACTCTAATTAGCCATGATCATTTTAAAAAATACTGCAGCAGGGTATATAATTATCAAGATTCCAAAAATTTTGCACAAGAACAGAATATTAAATGCTGTTAGATAAAAGAAACAAATTACCTGTAAAGGATAACCCATCAGAATCACAACAGACTTCTCAATACAAACCCTTAAATCAAGGAGAGCTAGGAGAAAAGTATTTCTTCTTTTTAATTAATATTATTGGTACATTTTAAGTATATGATATGATGACATTCATCACTGGAAATTTGTACCTTTATGTAATCTTGGTTGTTAATTTTTCCCCATTCCCCTGCCCTCCCTTCAACCCCTCCACACCTCACTATTTACAAAGCTTTTGTTTCCATTTTATCCTTTTCTCATATTTATTCCTTTCCCTTCTTTCCTTTTCCCTACCCTTACCATTTCCCTTTCCCCTATTCTTCCCATTTCACATAATCTATTATACCTTTTAGTCCTTACTTACACTTTCAGTTTCTCACACCAAAGAAACTATTCAGTATTTACACATATGTGTCCTATTTATTTCACTTAAGAGTATCACCTCAATGTGCATCCATTTAGCTATAAACATCTCTAGTTTCTCATTCTTTATGGCTGAGTAGTACTCCATTTTATAAAACACACATATACACATTTTCTTTATCCAGTCTCCTATTGATAGGTAATTGGGTTGCTTCCAAGTTTTAGCTCTCACAAATTGTGCTGCTATAAATATAGGTGCACATATATCACTGTGGTATGAGTCTTTTAATTCTTTGTGGAAGATACCCAGAAGGGGAATAGGTGGATCAAATGAGAGTTCCAATCCTAATTCTTTGAGGTATGTCCATACTCATTTCCACAGTGGTTTTACCAGTCTACACTCCCACCAGCAGTGGAGTAGGGTTTGTCTTTCCCCCACAGACCTGCCAGCAATTGTCATTGGTTGATTTCATGATAACAACCATTGTTTCTGGAGTGAGGTGGAATCTCAGTGTTGTTTACATTTGCATCTCTTGAATGTGTAGTTCTCTTGTTACAAATGAATTTTTGGATTGTTTTCTCAAGGTCCCTGAAGTATGCTGCTGGAACTTTAATTGGGATTGCATTGAATCTATATAGTGATTTTGGAAGTATAGCCATTTTCAATATGTTGGTCCTTCCTACCCAGGAACAAGTGATGTCTTTCCATTTGCTGATATCCTCCTCAATCTCTTTTTTCAGAGTGCTATAGTTTTCAGAATAGAATCTTTGATTTATTTTGTTAGGTTGATTTCTAGGTATTTCAATTTTTCGATGCTATTATGAAACAAATTGTTCACTACATTTCTCTATCAGTGAGTCTGTTGCTCCTGTACAGGAAAACTATTGATTTTTGTGTGTTGATCTTCTATATAGTACTTTATTGAATTTGGTTATTAAGTGAGGAAGACTTTTGGTGGAGTTCTTGGGGTCTTCTATACAAAGTATCATATAATTTGCAAATAAGGACAATTTAACTTCTTCATTTCCTATCTTTTCTGGTTTTTTACTTTGGGTTTTTTGTTTGTTTGTTTGGTTGGTTGGTTTGTTTTGTGTGTGTGTGTGTGTGTGTGTGTGTGGGCCAGGGATGGAACTCAGGACTTTGTACTTACAAAGCAGATGGTGGCACCACTGAGCTAAATCCCCGGCCCTTTCATTTCCTATTTTTATTCCTTTTATTTCTTTCTCTTGTCTAATTGCTATGGCTAATGTTTCCAAAACTGTAGTGAACAGAAGTGGTGATAGTGGACATCCTTGTCTTGTTCCTGACTTTAGTGTGAAGGGTTTCAGTTTTCAATCACTTAGTATGATATTAGCTGTTGGTTTTTCATAGATGGCTTTCATCAGATTGAGTTAGAGACCATCTATTCCAATTTTTGTAGGGTTTTCATTATGGATGCAAGTGCTTTTCCTGCATCTATTGAGATGATCATATGGTTTTTGTTCTTGATTCTACTAATATAGTGTGTTACATTTATTGATTTGTGTATGTTGAACCATCCCTGCATCCATGGGATGAATCCCACTTGGTCAAGGTGTATGATCTTCTTGATTATATTCTGCATTCTATTTGCCAGTATCTTATTAAGGATTTTTGCATGTATGTTCCTCAGTGAGATTGGCCTATAGTTCTCTTTTTCAGTTGGGTGTTTCTCTGCTTTGGGGATCAAGCTGATCTTGCTTCCAGGAATGAATTGGGGAATATTGCTTCCCTTTCAATTTCATTGAAGAGTTTAAACAGTAGTGGCAATAGTTCTTCTCTAAATGTCTTGTAGAATTCAGCAGTGAAGTCATAAGGGCCCAAGGTTTTCTTAGTTGGTAAGTTTTTAATTACATTTTCAACTTTGTTGATTGATATTGGTTTGTTTATGATTTTTAGGTCTTCTTTGTTCAACTTTGGTAATTCCTATACACCTAGGAATCTGTCCATTTTTTCTGTGGTTTCCATCTGCTGTTATTTCACCACTTTCATTCCTAATTGCATGGATTTGGGGGCTTTCTATTCCTTTTTTTTTTTTTTTTTTTTTTTTTTTTTTTTTTTTTTTTTTTTTTTTTTGATAAGTTGGGCTAAGGGTTTGACAATTTTGTTTATTCTTTCAAAGAACCAACTCTTGGCTTCATTGATTTTTTTGTTTGTTTGGTTCATTCTCTTAGTCTTGATTGCATTGATTTCTGCTCTGATCCTTATAATTTCCTTCCTTGTATGAGCTTTGGGTTTGTCCTGTTCTTCTTTTGTGAAAAGCTTGAGGTTCAGCATCAAGTTGTTTAATTGAGCTTCTTTTGTTTTCTGAATATGAGTATTCGCTGCTTCAAATTTCCCTTGTAAGACTGCTTTCATTGGGTTTCATAGATTCAGAAATGTCGTATTGACATTGTCATTTAACTGTAGAAAGTATCTGATTTCTTCTTTAATTTCCTCTGTGACCCATTGGTTATTCAGAAGTGTATTGTTCAATTTCCATGTGTTTATTAAATTCTTGTGGTTTCTTTTGCTATTGATCTTCAATTTCATTAAACTATGGTCTGAAAATATACAGGGGATAACTTCAATTCCTTTACATTTAGATAAACATGTTCTATCGTGAATATGTGGTCTATTTTGGAGAACAACCCATGTGCAGCTGAAAAGAATGTGTATTCTGATTTTGTGGGGTGGAACACTCTGTCAACTTCTGTTAAATTCATTTGTTCAAGAGTTTGATTGAGTTCTAGTATTTTGCTGTTTATTTTTTTGTCTAGTTGATCTATCTGTTTGTGACAGCAGAGTATTGAGGTCCCCCACTACTGTTGTATTAGTGCTTATATGATTTTTCATGTCCATTAGCATTTGTTTTATATAGTTGGGCACAGTTGTGTTTGGTGCATATATATTTATGATCGCCATCTTTTTACACTTGGATTGTTCCCTTTACAAGGATATTGTGTCCTTCTTTGTCTCTCTTAATCAGTGTTGGTTTAAAATCCATTTTATCTGCAAACAGGATAGCTATTCCTGCTTTTTTTGGCTGGGGGAGTCCCTGTCACACGGAGTGTTGTTTCCCACCCTTTAACTTTCAGTCTATGAGTTTGTTTTTTAATTAAGTGTGTTTCTTTTATGCAGCATATTGTTGGATCTTGCTTCTTGACCCATTTTGCTGGTCTATTTCTTTTGATTGGTGAATTGAGACCATTAACATTGATGGTTATAACAGATAGGTATTGACTTATCATTGTCATGACTTTTTTTGTTGGATTATCCCCCTTTGCATTTAATTTCTTGTTGTGCCTGATGGATTCATTCTGCTAGGCTCCCTGGGGTTGTCATCCTTATTGTCTTTTCCTAGGGTATTGTTTAAAAATTTTTGGAGTGCTGGTTTGATATTCATGAAGTTCCTAAGGTGATCTTTGTCATGAAAGTATGTTATTTCTCCATCAATTTTGAAAGTTAGTTTTGCAGGGTACATCAGTGTACATTGGAGGTTGTTTTCCTTTAGGATTTGAAATACTTCACTCCAAGCTCTTCTTGCTGTAAGGGTTTGTGTTGAGAAGCCTTCTGTGATTGTGATGGGCTTTCATTTGTATGTGGTTTGTTTCTTTCCTCTAACTGCTTGTAGAATTTTGTTCTTCTGATGGATTTCTGGAATCTTAACTATTATATGCCTATGCATAGATTTTTTTTATCATGGCTAGATGGAGTCCTCCTATATGTCTCACTTATCTGTATATCAAGTTCTTTTGCCCTACTTGAGTTTTCTGCCATTACTTCTATGAACAGTTTTTTTATGTCATCTGGAAGCTGTCCTGTTTCTTCCTTGACTCCAAAAGGCCTTATGTTATTCTTCTTTGCATTGTCTAGCAGCTGCTGGATTGATTTCTTGGGGTCCCTTACTATTTTTAAGAAATTTTTCTTTTCATGGTCACTAATTGCAAATCTATCTTCTACATTTGCAATTCTGTCCTCCCATTGGCTCATTCTTCTGCATAAACTTTCCATGGAGTTTTTAATCTCCTGGAAATCTGTTTGCATGTGTTTTATGGATTCCATTTGTTTCCTATGTTGAGATTCTATCATGTTCCTCAGATCCTCTTTTTTTAATGTGTGTCTGCTATAGATTTATTAATCATGTCTTGCACTCTGGGCACAATCTCTGCTGTCATCTGAAAAATTATTTCTGATTTCATTTCTTCCAGATCCTCTTTTGTTGCCAGTTTGGGGAGTCTAGGTGGTTGGGAATCAGATTGTTCCATCTCATTTCCCTTTGTGGTTGCCTTAGGTGATCTGAAAATCTGGTTTTGAGACTTGTCTGTCTTAAACCCAGACTTCCTTCTAATCAACAGATGCAAACTGCTGTGCCTTTGTTGAGGCAACTTTTTGCTAACCCAGTGGTCTTCAATTCTCTGCAAGCCACCAAGTGACCTTTTCTCTGCTGCTCACAAGTACACCAATTCCTTGGTTCAGAATGGTGGCCTTCTGGATCCCTGAGCTGACCTGTTGTATGCATGGGCTTCTAGGTGGGTCCTGTGCACACTTGGGATGGTATCTAGGTGTACCTCTGGCTAGGTCCCCAATGTAGCTGTTGTCTAGGAGCAACTTTTGCTGGGGGCTATGTACCCAGTCCCTGGTGTCTGAGCAGGATTCTGGCTAGGGTCTCCATGCATTTACCAATTGTATTAGGGCAAGCCTCTGGCTGATGGTTGTGCACCTTTGCAGCTCTTTTCCAGGCAGGGCTTTGGCTTGGGCCTGTGGCTGGATCTGCCTGCAGTGGCACTGCTCTGGTCCACACTGCTGCTTGCCAGGATCTCTGCAGCAAAGTATTTCAAGACCTAAAAGACACAATCTCCAACCTAGATTGATGAACCCCACAAAGTTGTCTTTTAAAACTGATGGAGAAATAAAATACTTCCATGATAAGGACACCTGAACAAATTTATTACAACCAAACCAGCACTCCAAAAAGTTCCAAAAGATATTATAGAGCAAATCGGTGAAGACTATTCCAAGAATCTCAATAAAATTAATCCACCAGGCAAACCAAGCAATTAAATAGAAGGGAAAGAAAATGAATCAACAAAAAAAAAGAATCAACAATAGGAAAATAATATGATGACAAGAACATGTCAATACCTATCACTTACCATCAGTATGAATAATCTCACCTCTCCAATCAAAAGACAAAGGTTGGCAAAAAAGAAACAAGATCCAACAATATGCTGCATACAAGAAATACATTTAATTAAAAAATAAATTCATAGACTGAAAGTCAAAAGATGGAAAATAATACTTCATGCAACAGGAATACAGAAAAAAGTAAAGGTAGTTATTATGTTTGCAGACAAAGTGGATTTCAAGCCATGTCTGATCAGAAGAAACAAGGATGTTCACTAAATATGTGTTATGGAAAAATCCAAGCAGGAGAGATAACAATCATAAATATATATGCATCAAATACTGTTGCACCCAACTAAGTAAAACAAATACTAATAAGAAATCAGATAAGCAACAATACAATTGTATTGGGGAACCTCAATACTCTGCTTTCATAATAGATTAACAAGACAAAAGAAAACCAACAAAGAAATATCAGAGCTGAACCAAACCTTTGAACAAATAGCAGATATCAACAGAGTATTCTAACCCACAACAACAGAATACACATTCTTCTCAGCAGCACACAGGACTTTCTTCAAAATAGACCATATATGCTAAGTCATAGAACAGGCTTAAGTAAATATAAAGGCACTGAAATTATCCCATGCTTATTACCAAATCATAGTGCAATGAAATTGGAAATCAAAGAAGGATGCATTCAAAAAAGAGAATTATAAGCCAATCTTCATAATGAACATAGATGCAAAAATAAAATATTGACAAACAGAATGCAGCAAATCATCAAGAAGATTATACACTATAATAAAGTAGGATTCACTCCGGGGATGCAGAGATGTTTCAATATATACAAATCAATAAATGTAATAAGCCACATTAACAGAACCAAGAACAAAAACCACATGATCATCTCAATAGACACAGAAAAAGCATTTGACAAAGTGCAACACCCATTCATAGTTTTTAAAAACCTACAGAAAATTGAAATAGAAGGTCTATATCTTAATCTGATAAAAGCCATGTATGATAAACCAACAGCCAGCATCACACTAAATAGTAAAAAAAAAAAAAAAAAAAAAAAAAAAAAAAAAAATCAAAGCTTTCACTCTAAAATCAAGAAGAAAACAAGGATGCTCACTACCACCACTTCTGTTTGATATAGTTCTGGAAATCTTAGCCAGAGCAATTAGACAAGAGAAAGAAATACACAGAAGATGAATAGCAAAGCAAAAAGAAAAATTACCATTATTTACTGATGATACTTTACATAAAAGATTCCAAAAACTCCACCAAAGACTCCTAGAATTAATAAACAAAATCAGTAGTGTAGCAGAATACACTCAAAAATCCATTCCATTCCCACATATGAATAACAAATTCTCTGAGAGAAAAATCAGGGAAACAATTCCTTTCACAATGGCACCAATAAAAATAAAATACCAGGAATCAATCTAATGAAGGAAGTAAAAGACCTTTATATTGAAAATTACTAGTGCTCTTTGTTGGCGGGGTTGTGGGAGAAAGGAACCCTTCTCCATTGTTGGTGGGAGTGCAGACTGGTGCAACCACTATGGAAATCAATATGGAGATGCCTCAAAGAGCCGGAACTAGAGGTTCTATTTGACATATCACAATGATATATGCACACCTATGTTTATAGCAGCATAGTTTGTAATAGCTAAAACTTGGAAACAGCCCATTTGCCCAATCAGTTGGAGACTGGATAAAGAAGATGTGGTTTTTCTATAAAATGGAATACTACTCAGCCATAAAGATGAGAAATTAGAGTCATTCATAGGAAAATGGATACATATTGAGGATATATTCCTAAGTGAAATAAATAAGTCACACATGTGTAAATACCAAATAGTTTCATCTGGTGTGAATAAACTATAATAGTACATAAGATCCTAATGGTATAATTGACAATGTGAAATAGGAAGAAAAGGGCTAAAGGTGTAGGGAAGGTGGGAAGGGTAGGGGAAAGTTAATAAGGGAAAGGAAACAAATAGGAGAAAATGAAAAAATGGAAATAAAATGTTTGTTAATGGGTAAGGGAGGAGGAGGTGAAAGGAGGGCAGGGACAAGGGGAAAAAATGAGAACCAAGACCTGTCATGTAAAGGTACAAGATCCCAACAATGAATGTAACTGTACTGTATACCTAAAATGTACCAATAAACTCAATGAGGAAGAAAAAAAAGAAAAGAAAATTACAGTGCTCTAAAAAAGGAGATCAAAAAGAATATCAAAAAATGGAATGATAACACTTCTTCTTGGATAGGTAGAAACAACACAGTGAAAATGGTCATACTTCCAAAAACTGTTTTACAGATTTAATGCAATTCCAATAAAAGTACCAATAGCATACCTCACAGAAGTAGAGAAAAAAAATCCTAAAATTTATGTGGAACCAGAAGAGCCCCAGAATAGCAAAGCAATTCTTAGCAATAAGGGCAAGGCAAGAGGCATCACAATCCCTCACCTGAAATTGTACTACAACTTGATAAAAACAGAATGGTACTAGAAAAAAAAAAAAAAGCAGCAACAACAACATCAAAAACCAGACCCAAGCATCAGTGGAACAGAATAGAATATGCAGAAACAACTTCATGCATAGTCAGCTACCTTATCTTTGACAAAGGGGCCAAACAACTTCACTGGAAGAAAGATAGCCTCTTTAATAAATGGTGCTGGTCACACGTATAAATACCAAATACTTTCTCTAGTGTGAGAAACTGAAAGTGAAAATAAGGACTAAAAGGTATAACAGACAATGTGAACTAAGGAGAAAAGGGACAAAGAGAAAGGGGAAATGGGAGGGGTAGGGGAAAGGAAAGAAGGGAAAGCAATTAATATGAGAAAACGAAAAATAATGGAAAAAAGGCTTTCTACATAGGGAGGGAGGGAGGGAGAGATTGAAGGGAGGGCAGAGGAATGGGGAAAAAATAAGAACCAATGTTGATTACATAAAGGTACAAATTTCCAACAATGAATGTCAATATATTGTGTAAATTAAATGTACCAATAAAATTAATTTTTTAAATAAAAATAAATGGTGCTGGGAAAACTGGCTTTCCACATGCTAAAGACTGAACCTAGACCCATATCTCTCACCATGCACTAAACTAAAATAGAAATGGATCAAAGATCTAAACATAAAAATAGAAATGCTGAATGTGCTGAAAAAATAGAAAAAGTAAAACTCTCTTTTTTTTTTTTTTGTACCAGAGATCAAACTTGGCACTTTGTGCTTGCACAGCACATGGTAGAACCACTGAGCTAAAATCCCAGCCCTTAAAACTCTTGAAGATATTGTTGAAGGCAAAGACTTTATGAACAAAATCTCCATCACATAGGAAATACTACAAAAAATCAACAACTGGGATCACATCAAATTAAAATGCTCTTGCACAGCAAAAGACACCATCAGCAGAGTGAAGAGACAATCCACAGAATGAGGAAAAAAAATTTTACCAGCTACTCCTCAGACAAAGTGCTTATATCTAGAATATATAAAGAACAAAAAAAAAAAAATCAAACCCGACTCAATCCAAAAACTAGCCTCTAAAATGAATAGATGCTTCTCAGGTGAAGAGAGCAAATAAATATATGGAAAAAATGTTCAACATCACTGGTCTTTTGAGAAATGCAAATTAAAACACACTAAGAATCCATCTCACTCCAGAAAGAATAACTATCATCAAGAAATCAACCAATAACAAATGCTGGTGAATTGATGGGGAAAACGAACCCTTCTCTACTGTTCACCAACAATGAGAATAAACTGGTACAAACACTATGGAAATTCATATGGAGAGTCTGCAAAAAGCTAAAACTAGAGGTTCCATTTGACCCAACTGTCTTAGTCATTTTTTTGTTGTTAAGACAAAACACCTGACACCCAAAAATAAAGGAGAAAAGGTTTATTTGGCTCACAGTTTACAGAGGTTTCCTCTTATAGTTGGCTGGCTCCAAGGCATGGTGGAGGGGCATTGCAGAGGAGAAATAGTTCATGGCAGGAAGAAAACAGAAAGCAGTAAGACAGCAATCAGCAAGCAATGAAGGACAGATAGCAACCTCCTTTCTGTCCCTTATACCCTATCCAGACTACCCACAATCACACTCAAGGTGGGGCAGCCTTAATTCTAGAATAACACCATGAATCTATCCCAGCATCACAGCCTTGATCCCAGCATCGCACACGGTAGATCCAGCCACCTCTAAAAAGCACCACCTATCATCCCATGAGGCTTTGGAGGGACATCTAGATACAATGCATAACACTGGCTATTCCCCTTCTAGATATCTCCCCCCAGAATTTAAAAGCATCATATCACAGTGTTATATGCATACCCCTGTTTATAGCAGCACAATTTTAATAGCTAAATCTTGGAAACAGCCTGTATGCCCATCAACAGATGAATGGATAAACAAAATGTAATATTTATATACAATTGGAGTATTACTTCACCATAAACTTGAGTCATTTATAGACAAATGGAGTCACTTAAGTGAAATAAATAAGGCACACAAGTTTAAATATCACATTGTTTCTCTTGTGTGAGAAACTCCAAGGAGAAAATGGAGGATGGATTTTAGGAAGTAGGAAGATCATGTTCAAATGAGAAAGAGCACAAGGGAGGGAGAGGGAAGGAAGGGAAATGAGATTTTTTTTTAGAAAAGAATGGAAGGAACAATGTGAAATAGGAAGAAAAAGGCTAAAGGTGAGGGGGAGTGGGAGAGTAGGGGAAAGGAAATAAGGGAAAAGAAAAAATATGAGAAAATGAAAATACGGAAACAAAGTGTTTGTAAATAGGGAAGGGTGGAGGGGCAAAGGGAGGGCAGGGATATGGGGGAAAATGGGAACCAAGACCTGTCATGTAAAGGCACAAGATCCCAATGATGAATGTAAGTGTACTGTACAACTAAAAAGTACCAATAAACTCAGTGATAATTAAAAAACGAAAAGAATGGAAGGAATAAGTTGAAACAAAGCTTCTGTAAATGGGTGGTTGAAGAAGGGTTGAAGGGAAGGGAAGGGGAGGGGGAAAGAATTTAGATATATTTTATGTTCAAAATCCCTATGATGAATGTGAGCACTATGTATGGCAAATATGTTCTAATAAAAATTGTAATAAAATATAATATACCACAAAGTCAGAAGCAGGGACCAAACGACGTAATCATATCAACAGATGCAAAAGAAAAAAGAAAAGCTTTTGACAAAAATCCAACACCCATTCACGATTTTTTAAAAACTTGAAGAAAATAGGTATAGAAGGACATTATCTCAATCTGATAAAAGCCATTTATGGCAAACTAAGAGCCAATATTATATATATTAAGTGTAGCAGCTTACCTTCTCAAATCAGGAACAAGACAGAAGGTCCACTATCACCACTCCTGTTCGACATAGTGCTAGAAACATTAGCCTGAGAAATTAGGCAAGAGAAAGAACCAAAAAGATATGTATCAGAAAGGAAGAAGTCAGATTATCATTTTTTACAGAAGACATGATCCTAAATACAGAGGATGTATGTAGAACATGTATTTCACCCAAAGACTCCTAGAATTAACAGCCAAATTCAGGAGTGTGTCAGGATACAAAATCAGCACACAAAAATCATAGTGTTCCTGTACACTAACAAGGAACTCACCAAGAAAGAAATTAGGAAAAAAATACACAATAACATCAAGAAAAATTAAATAAATAGGTATTGACCTAGCCATGGATGTGAAAGACCTCTACCTCTAAAACTATAGTTCTGAAAAAAAAGACATTGACAAAGAGATCAAAACATGGAAAGATATTCCCTGTTCATGGATAGGCAGAACCAACATTGTCAAAATGACCATACTTCCAAAACTGATACACAGATTTAATGTAATCCAAATCAAATACCTATGGCATTCCTCACAAATTTAGAAAAAACAATCCTAAAGTTTAAATGGAACCAGAAAAGACACAGAGTGGCAAAAACAATCCTGGCAACAACAGCAAAGCAGGAGGCATCACAATACCTGACTTCAAGTTATATTACAAGACTATAATGACAAAAATAGCATGATATCAACAAAAACACAGACATGTGGCTCAACAGAACAGACAAGAGAATGTAAAAACAATCTATTCAATCTTTGACATAGGGACCAAAAACATACATTGGAGGAGAGATAGCCTCTTAAACAATGGTGCTGGGAAAACTTGCCATCCAGTTTGAACCTAGACCCATATTTCTCACCAAGTACTAAAGTAAAATAAAAATAGAAAAAAGATGTAAATATTAAAATATATACACTCAAAAAATAGGTAAAACTCTTGAAGTCATAGGTGTAGGCAAGAACTTTCTCAACAGAACTCCAGGGGCACAAGAAATATAGCAAGAATCAACAAACAGGATTATAACAAATTAAAAGCCTTCTTCACAGCAAAGAAAACAACCAAAAGAAAGCAGCCAACAGAGTGTAAAGACAACCTACAGAATGGGAAAAAAATTTTGCCATCTACAACTTGAACAGAGGACTCATATGTATAATATATAAAAAGCTCAAAAAATTACAAAAATAAAAGATCCAATTTCAAAATAAAAGATCCAATCAAAAAAGCAGACAACTGAAATGTGTAAACATTTCTCAGAAAAATAAATAGAAATGGCCAATAAATATATGAAGAAATGTTCAATGTATCTGGCCATCAGAGAAATGCAATTAAAACAACACTGAGATTTCATTAAACTCCAGAAAAAATGGCCATCATCAAGAAATCAAACAATGAACGCTGGCATGACTGTGGTGAAAAAGGAACACTTCTATATCTATGATGAATAGAATAACTGATATGTTACCTATACTACCAATGTGAAAGGAATGAAGAGGAAACAATGACACATTTAGCTTGAGGAAGTTGGAGAAGACCTCAGGAGGATATAGCATATGATGGCCGAATCTAGAGTGTGTGAGATGCTGGGATTAAGAGATGTGTGATTACTAAATAATTCCACTGATTGATTTGGTATAATTCTGGGTGTGCTAATGGGAAGGTCCACTCTGGGTGTGAGTGCTACTCACCCTAAGAGCATGTACCCTGGATAGAACTCAAAGAATTCTGTTGCTTGCTGCTTGCTACTTTGCTGCTTCACTGCTGGCTGCCTTCTGCCTGCCCTCCTTTGCAATGGACTGTTTCTCCTCTGTGTTGCCTCTCTGTCATGCCACCTGCCTTGGAGCCAGCTGATTATGGACTGAAATCTCTGCAAACTGTGAGCCAAAATAAATCTTTCCTCCTTTAACTCTGGGTGTTGGGTATTTTGTCTCAGCTAAGAGAAAGGTAAGACAAACTACAGTCAGCCTCGAGTTCTATTTTAGATTTGTTCAGACAGGGCCAACAGAAATACTAGTCATCTGATCAGCAACTAAAATCTTTTTGGCTCTTATATCAATCAGACACAGAAACCTAAAACATATCCAAGTAATCACTGACTTTTCCCTTAACAAAATGTAATACATACTTCTTCTGGCAAAGTCATTCCTACTTCTCTCTATTATGCATCACTGATTTCAGGGAAAACAATCCTAAAATATTTGAAAGACACAGTAAGCGGAAATCCAAGTCTTTAGCCAGTACAGTAAGTAGATGGCTATATGTCCCTTGATGAACCTCCAATCTACTGAAATCCTTTTAATGTTTAAAGTCTCAGCCCCCATGCCATATCCTCCTGAAGTCTTCTCCAATCTCCTCAAGCCAAATGTGTCATTGTTTCCTCAGCTTTCCTTTCACATTAGTAGTATATTTAACATATCAGTTATTCTATTCTGCCTACAGTGTAATTATTCACCTATACCCTCATGGCTCTTAAAACTATAAACATCTTAGGGACATGAACCACTCTTAAACCACTCACCCCCAGAATATATCAATCCTGTATGGACCAATGGGCAATAAATGCTGAACACAATTCATCCATTTTAAGGATAATCATCTGATTTTGTTCCATGGGCTTTTTACTTTTCACCTTTACACAGAAGTGGTTGTTTGGCCTAACATTAGGTTGACAATATTCCAGAATGTGTTACCAACGTCTGTCCATTCAAAAGAGTGAGAGTATCAATAATCCTCCGAAGATTCAGTTCAGTACATTTTGACATTGCTTCTTTCTATTATTTGCTTTAACAAGGGACAAGTTGTACACGCATGCTTTTTTAATGATTTTCTCTGAATTAACCTTGAGGAGTTGTATGATCCATTCTTGTCCTCCAGACATTTCTGGACCAACACAAAAATGTGCCAACATTAAGTCCATGAAGAGAATTATCCAAGTACACTTATGTGTTATAGTGAAGACTATCAAAACATGAGCCAGTGTTCAGTATGCTGCCATAAAATATTTTTCTCTTTTTCAACATCAAGAGAAAGGATGTCTATCCATAATCTCTAGCTCTCAGTGGGGTCTTTCTCAGGGATCCAGGTTAAGATTGGATTACTACATCAGCTATAACAGCCTTAGACAGTGCAAATCCTGTAGGAACATGGTAGAGCCGGTTGTTGTTAAAAATAATATTAAGGATATTAAGGTCCCAGAACTATAATATAAAAGTCAGAATCAAAGTCTTAGGCTTTCAGTTCCTGTTTCCTGTTGCATAGCAAAGTAATTTGCTTTCCAAATAAAGCAATCATCTGTTTTCTAGATCAGTAGTTATCAAAGTATGAGATTCCCAGCATTATCATCACCATGCAGTCTGTTAGAAAACAAATCCTCAGCCCACCCTCCAGGCACTAAAGCAGAAATGCCAGGTGCAGAGATCTATGATCATCCTTTAACAAGCACTCTAGGGAATCCTGACGCATAGCACTATGATTCCATACCAGACTGAAGCCTAGTCTACAAAACAAGCTATTAGCATCCCTGGGCCCTTGTTACAAGTACAGAATTTCAGTCTCCACCATGGACCTTCAGAATCAAAAACTGCATTTTATCAAGATTCCTGGGTGATTTGTATGTACATTAAAGCTTAGATGTACGATGATGAAATTGACAAAGCTAATCTGAATAAATACAACACTAAGGAATCTACAATGCAGTCTCTTGTACCTTCCTCACTTAATCCTCTCAATTACTGTATCAGGTGTTGTGTGACCCCTTTCTTATGAAATGTAAGAAAGATGGGGAATGAACTATATGTCACAAAGCCAGCTAACAGAAGAGCCAAGATTGAAACCCAAGCAGCTTGAATGAAATGTAAGTTCTTAGCCACCATCCACAACATGTTATTCTGATTATAGCTACAGGTTTTTTTTTTTATTTTTTTCACATACACCACCTCTCTGACAGCAGTTTCATTTGTAGTAACCAATTAAACCTTTTCCTAAAACTAAAAATAATAAATGCATGTATGTCTATTTTAGATGAACAAATATTTATCAAGGTCTACTTTGTAACAGACAGCCTTGACCTGGTGGAACATATGGTGGTACATTAACAAATGTAGGTGCTCAGTAAATATTTGCCAAGTTAATTACTTGGTGAATGGTTTTATTATAACATGCTAAGTTATACAGGAGCAAAGATGAGATGCCTATTTACATTCTTGGACCTCAGACATTTCCTGCCAATGATGACTGTTGAGCTGAACCCATAAGGAAATTTTAAGCAGACAAAGAATAAAGGAAAGAGAATTTCAGACATGCTAAGGAGATGGGGCTTTATGTGAAGGTGATGATGAGTCATGAAAGTACTTCAGGGAGCAGAATTTTTACTGTTGACTCAAATATCTATGTTTGAGCACACACACATATGTATATATAAGCAAATATGCACAAAAAATTAAAACATCAAGAATACACATCCTCCAAAGCTATCAGAAACTCAAGCCTAAAACAAATGATCAGCAATTAGATTATCAGCAATCATACTCTGGCAGAGTATCTGGACATAGGTTTTGTCATATAGAAATGGGGAGACAGGGCTCTGCTTACTAGATACAGTTGTGTGTAGTGGTGAGAGAACTAAAAAGAATTCAGGGAAACAGAGACTAGGAATCTTGTTGGGGGAGTCTTTTTCTTAGTTTCGGTATCAATTTTTGAATCACAGAAAATTAGAGCTTTTCTTTCAGGCACCTAGGTGACATCCCATTAGGATGTTTGCCCTCAATAATTCCCCCCAAAAGTGGCCTTCTTCTCTTCCTTAGCTTCATATATGTACTGGGAATTTTCATCATTAATTATATGTGTCCACAAATAATTTCCATGTCTAGTGTTTAGACATAGTCAAGGCAAATTTTTTTTTCTTTTTCTCCTAGTTTTGCTTACATTTTGCTTTCTGTCCAAAGGATCTAGAGTTTATTTAGAGTTGCAGGGTTACTTGTATCACGTTTGAGGCATAGAGGTTTTTCCTTAACAAAGAAACCAAGTTTTCTTGTTATTTATTAGGGCTGTAGTACTAAAGAGGTTTCAATAGGATGTTTAGGACTCTGTTTTGGAATCGCTTCCCACAATTGAGTCTTCAAGAACAGCATTACTTCCCTGCCTTGCAAGTGCAAGGACCTGAGTTCAATCCCCGGTACTAAAAAAAAAAAATAGAACAGCATTATTTCCCTTGCAGATACAGTCTTGAAAAGAGATGTGACCCAGAAGATCAGGGTACCTCCTCAGTTCAGCAGAGAGCAGAGCTTCTGAGAACCCATAGTTCTGCAACCTTGCCTTGCAAAATGTCAGCAGCAGTTCTCACCAGGACAGAAGGAAAAGAGGACAGGAGCGTCCTTTTGTCCTGAGTGTCTCTAGTTTTGTTGTTGTGGCTGCCTCAATGTCCTGAGTCCATTCAAAACATTTACCTTCTGAGATCATTTTTACTTTGGAGAAGAGCAAGAAGTCTCACAGTGGCAGATTCAGTGAATAGAATGAGGGCACACCATGTTCTCACAAGCCTGCCTTTTCTTTGGGTGGCACTTGGCAGCAGCATTCTCTATGTTTCTATCACCTGGTAAAGACACTCATGAAAAAGGATTTCCAGAACTGCTTCAGAAAGTGGCAAAACAATAGGGTAAATGTGTTTGACGTGAGAGAAAATGTTTTGAGGGGGATTAATGGCAATGTGTATTGTGCCGTAATATTTTTTTAATATTTAAACATTCACCATGAACTGTGACTGCAAATTCTGCCTCTTCTGTAAAGTCTTTCCTGTTCTCTTGGCAACTTCTCTTTTCTAATTGAGACTTAGAACTTGGTGATATTAAGGTTAAAAAAGTCTTTAATAAGCTTATAAGTGTAAGATTCCATTTTATGCCAAGCACCATATTCAGGATACAAAGAATACACTATTCCTGCCTTCCAGAAGCTCCTCTATATGTGGAAGAGAAAATGGTTAGCACACTAAACTGTAATCATGTTTGTACATTGTGTGCTAGAGATGCCCACCATGGCCCAGGGAAGGAAAAATGAATCCAGTCTGGGATTGCAGAGTAACTTTAGAAGAGTAATACAGAGCAGAGCCTGTTAGGAAGGAGGATACTAGCCAGGGAAGATTTGGCATAGAGCATTTCAGAAGTAAAGAAAGGCATATAGAGAGGTAGCAGAGAAAAATCCCACTTCAAAACCTCAGAAGACAATTGCATCAAGTGTCAAGTGCACCAGAGTGGTAGGAAAAGAAGCTAGAGAGGCAAGCAAAAGCCTCAAGTGACTATATCAGTCACCTATTGTTATATTGACGCTGGGTTAAAAAAGCATTCCATGCCTGTGGCTTGAAACAATAGCCACTTACTCTTGCTCTTAAGGCTGACGGTCAACTGGGTGATCCTTCTGGTCAGAACTGGGCTCACTTAATCCATCTGTAGTCCGAATGTGCATTAGTAAGGTACTTCCGATTATCTTGGCCAAGCTTCTCACAGGCTTGGGAGGCAGCTGGTTGTCAGTGATCTAGGATAGCCTTGGATTCCTCCGTATGTTGTAACATGTTTGCTAACATTCCATAGGTCAAAGCCAGTCCCATGGACGAGCCCAAGTTAGGACAGGAAGGAACTATAAAAGTATAAGGCAAAGGCTGTAGTAATTGGGAGGAGCCCTTAATTTAACCAATACACCATAGTGCCCTGAAAGAGTTTGAATTTTTTATACTTACACACATGTTGCCATTCCTACTGATTATAAACTCTGGAGCATGGGAACTGTGTTTATTCTTATTATGTCCTCTATAGCAGGTAGTGTAATAATATACACAAAGTAGATGCTCAGTAAATATTGATAGAATATAACTAAATCCCAGCCAGCCTTATCAAAAAAAAAAAAGGAAGGAAAAGGCCCAAATCTATGCATTTAGGAATAAAAAGGGTGAGATTACAACAGAGTCAGCAGAAATCCAGAGGATCTTCAATACGTACTTTGAGAACCTGCACTCCAATAAGATGGAAAACACAGAAGAAATGAACAAATTCATAGATACATATGAATTACCAAGCAGATATAAAAGTTTTAAACAACAAAATATCAATCAATGAAATTGAAAACATAATTAAAACTTATCAACAAAGAAAAGCCCAGGTCCTGATAGCTTCACTGCAGAATTCTACAAGGAATTTTTTATAGTCTCCAGTTTATTTTGTATTATATTTGGAGAGGCAGATTTTACATGACAGCTTCAAACCAACCATTGCACATTAACCAAATTTTACACAAGCCATTTGAAAAATGATCTAAAAATGTGCCTAGTTACTGGTATTATATAACATTTATCAAGCACCAAGAGTGTGATGAGAGTTGCACAGAACAAACACAGAAAAGACAAGGTCCCTGCATTCGAGGATACCCATCCTGTAGGGTCTGGTACATAAAACTTCACCTTGTATTTCACACTCTTTTGTTCATAAGGCATAAATAAGGAAGTTTGTTGCATTTTTCATTGTTACTGAATAAATAGCTAATACCCTTTTCCTCAGGTATACAATCACTTGTATCTTTTCCTTTAAATACAAATTTCTGTGGTACAATATACAGTATATATTGATTTGGTATTCACACAATTGATCACAATATACTTGAATGTTAATATGAAGCACATTGAATTTTAACATTCACAAATTTTTATACCACTTAATAGAATCTTTTATTGTTGTCAGAAGGTTTTTTAATTTAAAAACAGACAAATGAGGTGTCACTGTAAACAAAAAAACTCACTGCCTTGATTCCAGTAAGGGTATCAAACCATGGCTCAGACACTCAAGATAGTGATTTAACACAGAGACTAAACTAGCCTTGCAAATATCAGTCACTGAACTGCCTGCCCTAAAATACTTGTGATCAGTGAGTAATGGATGACATGAGGATGTTCAGCTTCACTGTATTTCCAGGTTAAACATGGAAGTACTAGTATAAAATGTCTGAAATCTGTGAGCACAGAAATTTTCTTTCTTTCTTTCTGGATTTTCTGAAAAGCTGTGTTCAAAACAATTTAGATTACAAAAGAGGATAAAACAACTCTGAATTTCATCATTGGCTAAGGACACTGGTTTGCAAAACAATCCATTCAATAATACTTGATGATTTTTTCAATATGGAGATACCTCAAAGAGCTGGGATTAGAGGTTCCATTGGACCCAGCCATCCCTCTGCTGGGTATCTTCCCAAAATAATTAAAAGAATCATACCACAGTGACATATGTGCACCTATGTTTATAGCAGCACAGTTTGCAATAGCTAAAACTTGGAAAAGCCCATTTGCCCATCAGTTGGAGACTGGATAAAGAAGATGTGTTTTTTCTATAAAATGGAATATTACTCAGCCATAAAGAATGAGAAAATAGAGTCATTCATAGGAAAATGGATACATATTGAGGATGTACTCCTAAAGCAAAATAAATAAGTCACACATGTATAAATATCGAATAGTTTCTCTGGTGTGAAAAACTATAATGGTACATAAGATCCTAATGATATAACTGACAATGTGAAATAGGAAGAAAAGGTCTAAAGGTGTAGGGGAAGTGGGAAGGGTAGGGGAAAGGTAATAAGGAAAAAGACAAAAACATGAGAAAATAAAAAATGGAAATAAAGTATTTGTAAATAGGGAAGGGAAGAGGGGGTGAAGGGAGGGCAGGGATAAGGAGAAAAAATGAGAACCAAGACCTATCATGTAAAGGTACAAGATCCCAATGATGAATGTAGCTATATTGTGTACCTAAAATGTACCAATAAACTCAATGAGAAAAAAAATGCTTGATTTTTTTTAAATGCAAGAAAAATGAAATGAATCTCGATCATGTAGTGTGTAAGACTTGGGTAGAAGAAATTGTACCTTATGTGACAGTGCCACAGAGGGCGGTGGAATGCAACCCCAGTACAGAAAATAGGCCACCCTTTGTCACCCTGAAACTCACTGAAGCCTGGACGAGGGACAGGACAAAGACATTAGAGGAATGGACAGCTGCTTCCTTCTTGGCCAGACTTTGTCTTGCTCCACTCTGCAGACTGAGGGATGGGAAGAGCTAGGGAGAGTCTGGAGCCAGGGGAAGAATGGTAGGGAATGTTGGGTCAAGGGAGAAAGGATCCAACTTTGAATTTTATCTTCTATAGATCCCCAGACCCCGAGCATCTATGAGCCTTGAGAGTGGCAAAATCCATCCTTCAACACAAGATTCCATGCTCACCTCACCTTTGGCCCTGTTACCTGCTCTAGTTGTTTTCATTAGGTAGCAAGAGAGTGACCTGAAATATTGTACTTAAAGCAAGACTGAATTTCTCCAGCTACCTCCCCAGGCATGAAAAGGGCAGAGGATAATTCTACAGAGCCCTCCCACTTCCATGCTTGAGGTAGGGCTTTGCCTCATCCCCTAAGTAATTAGGCATATGACCCAGATAGGGCCCAGTTTGTCACCCATGGGAAGTGACAAAGCAGTTTGGTCCAGCCCCCAAGATCCCATCTGCCAGATGGCGGAGTCATCTGATATCTGAAAATCTGATAAGATTTTCCTTATCCTGGGTAAGCACATCACTAGTGTTCTGCAAATCACAGAGCAAGAGGTTGGGAACTACTATCTCTGATGCTCTGACAGCTTAATCTGTGATAAAGAGCAAAGTGGCATGATTAGAACATGGTATAAAGTCTTATTGGTTGAAGTGGCAGAGTGATCTATAAGAAATTTAGAGAAGGGCTAATGCCACTGATGCTTAAACTCTTTAATGAAATTGAAAGGGAAGCAATACTCTCAAATTCATTCCTCGAAGTAACTATTACCAAGGTAATACTCACAAACAAAATGCAGAAGATCACACACCCTGACCAAGTGGGATCACTCCAGAGTGGTTCAATATATGTAAATCAATAAATATAATACACTAAATTAGCAGAGTTAAGGACAAAAACCATATCATCATCTCAATAAATGCAAAAAAAAAGTGTTTGACAAAATCTAACACCCATTCATGATTTAAAAAAAAAAAAGAACCTACAGAAAAGTACAATAGATGGTCTTTAACTCAACCTGATAAAAGCCATCTATGAAAAACCAACAGCCAGCATCATACTGAATGGTCAAACACTGAAATCCTTCACACTAAAATCAGGAACAAGACAAGGATACCCACTATCACCACTCCTGTTCAATATAATTCTGGAGACATTAGCCACAGCAATTATACAAGAGAAAGAAATAAAAGGAATACGGATAGGAAATGAAGAAGTTAAACTGTCATTATTTGCAGATGACATGATACTCCACATAGAAGTCCTAAAAAATTTCACCAAAAGACTTCTAGACTTAATAACCAAATTCAGTAGAGTAGTTGAATACAAGATCAACACTCAAAAATTAATAATCTTCTTGTACATGAATAACACTCACTGAAAGAGAAATGGGGAAACAATTCCTTTCACAATAACACCCCCCAAAAATGAAATATTTAGAGTCAGGGATTCAGCTTGGTGGTTCCACCGCCTGCCTCACAAGCACAAGGACCCGAGTTTGATCCCTGGTACAAAAACAAAAACAAACAAACAAACATAAAGTGAAATATCTACATATCCGTCTAAAGAAGGAAGTAAAAGACCTCTACTCTGAAAACTACAGCCTCTGGAAAAGAGATTGAAGAGGATATCAGAAAATGGAAAGATATCCTTTGCTCTTGGGGAGGAAGAAACAATATAGTGAAAATGGCCATACTTCCAAAGCTACTACATAGATTCAATGCAATCCCAATTGAAATTCTAACATCATATTTCACAGAACTAGAGAAAACAATCCAAAAATTTATTTGGAACCAGAAGAGACCTAGAATAGCAAAAGCAACAAAGGCAAGGCAGGGGGTATAATAATCCCCAGCTTGAAACTGTACTACAAAGCTACTATAATTAAAAACAGCATGGTACTGGCAAAGAAATAGACCTGAGGACCAATGGAACAGAGTAGAAGATGCAGAAACATCTCCAGACATACTCAGCCACCTCATCTTTGACAAAGGATGTCATGATAGACATCATCCTCACTGAAGAAAAGCTGTCCTCTTTAATAAATGGTGCTGGAGGAACAGGGTTGCCAAAGATTAAAACTAGACCCATATCTCTCACCATGCACTAAACTAAAATTGAAATGGATCAGAGATCTAAATATTGAAGGCTGGGAATTTAGCTCACTGGTTCCGTAACCTTCCTCTCGAGCTCAAGGTCCCAAGTTCAATCCCTGGTACCAAAAATAAATAAATAAACAAATAAAACAGAAACACTGAACCTGCTAGAAGATAGGTTAGGTAGAACTCTTGAAGATGCAACCCACAATGTGGAAAAAATTTTTCTCCAGCTGTTCCTCAGACAAAGGTCTGCTATATAGAGTATATAAAGAACTTTTTAAAAATCAGACCTCCCAAATTTAAAGACCCAGTCCAAGAATGGGCTGAAATGAACAGACATTTATCAAAGAAGTACAAGCAGCAATAAACATATGAAAAAATGTTCAACATCACTGGTAATTCGAGAGATGCAAATGAAAACAATCCTGAGATTCCACCTAACTCCAGAAAGAATGACTGCTATCATGAAATCAATCAATAGCAAATGCTGGTGGGGTTGTGGGGAAAAATGAACACTTCTTCATTGTTGGTGGGAGTGTAGACTGGTGCAACCATTGTGGAAATTAGTGCAGAGATTCCTTTAAAAAGTAGGATTAGAAGTCTCATTTGACCCAGCTATACCTTTGCTGGGTATCTTCCCAAAAGAATTAAAAGCATTATACCACAGTGTTATGTGCATGCCCATGTTTATAGCAGCACAGTTTGTAATAGATAAATCTTGGAAACAACCCAAATGCCTGTCAAATAGTGACTGGGTAAAGATGTTGTTTTATATAAATGGAGTACTACTCAGCCATAAAGAATGATAAACTAGAGACATTTATTGCTAAATGGATACATATTGAGGCTATACTCTTAAATGAAATAAATAGGATATACATGTATAAATACCAAATAGTCTCTCTGGTGTAAGAAACTGAAAGTGTAAATGAGGAACAAAATGTATAATCAATAATGTGAAATAGGAAGAAAAGGTTCAAAGGGGAAGTAGGGTTGGTGGAGTAGAGAAAATAAGGAAAGAAAAAATATGAGAAAAGAATGAAAAAATGAAAACAAAGCTTTTGTAAATACGGAGGAGAGCAAGGGTAGAAGGGAGAGAGGAGGAATGGGAAAAAACAAGAACTAAGATATATCATATAAAGGTACAAATTTCCAATGATGAATATGATCATAATGTATACCTAAAATGTATCAATAAAGTTATTTTTTTTAAATAATATAACAGAATCCCTAATTTACATAACAATTTATTATATATACATCAGACTGGATTTTCTAAACCTTTTTCAATATTTATATTTTCAATTTATTTCATTCTTGGGGTACATAGTTCTATAAATATATTATCTTCTGTGCAAAATAACAGTTCCATTTCACTACCCAAAGAACCTTTCTTTAACTCAGTCAAGCTAATTCTAATGCTAAATCAGACATTTTTTTTTCCACAGCCCTTCACAATTTTTCAAACTTCATACTGGCCCTCACTCTTACAGAGAAAACACTTCAGACTTCTTGGCCTGCCTTCCATCTGTCTAAATGAAGATTTTTGTTCTCTGTACTCCTCTACATCACTCTCTCATTCTTGAGGAGAAACAAACAGAACTGCCTTCAAGATTTCAGGGTTTCCTGCTTCAGTTTGGTTTGAGGTTTACAAAATGCCATTCCAGACATGGAGCACCAAGTGGGCAGGTCCAATGAAAGCAGTTCATAATTATACACTGAAAACCAAGCCACTAAATCCCAACTTTCTGCATATTCTGCCTTCTTGTGCTCTCAATCTGTCTCCATGATCTCCCCACATTCTCATCTAGAAAGGCTGCCAAGGAAGTGACTTTTCTCTGGAACCAAGCGGCCAATACTTTAAGGTCACATTTGACTCTTTTCTTTCTTTCACACCTCATATTCGGTCCAGCAGCAAATCATGCCAACTTTATCTTAGAATATATCCAGAATCTGACCATTTCTTGTCACCTCCAGTCCTACCACCCTAGTCCATACCACTATGATTGCTCACTTATCTTACAAGCTAAGTACAGCCTCCAAGGCACTCTCCCTTCTACCATGTCTTCTGAACAATAACCAAAAGATAAGGCTGATCATGTCACTCAGCTGCCCAGACTCCCCAGGAGATTCTTCTTACTCAAGCTAGAAGCCAAATTCTTACAGTGGTCTCTGAGGACCAACATAATTCTCCTCCACCCCATGTTATCACCTACCACTGCCTTCTTGGCTCTGATATAGCCACAATGGCCTTCTTGCTCTTGGAAATGACAATTGTGCTGCCCCTTCAAGTGATTTGCCTTTGGTGTTCTTCAGCCTGGAGGACAGTTGCCACAGATACCCACATGAGGTACCAGTTCTCAGTTCAAATGTCATTTTATCAGAAGTCCCTCCTTCTCTTGCTACGAGTTCTTTTTGCAACATCCGTGACTCCCTCCCAACCCATCCCTCTTTTTCCCCTCCCCATCAGACATGTTATAAATTTATTTGCATTTACTTGTTTATTTTTTTCCCCTTCAACTAAAATTCAAGTGAATGACAGCAGGAATCTATTTATTCACTGTTTCTTTGACGGACTTGGTACCTGACAGACCATCAACAAATATTTAAATCAGGTGACTGTGCCATAATCATGTTGCATGGAAGCATTAGGTACAGGCTCACTCAATGAAATTTGTTAGGTTTTATTTATCCCTGCTCTTTCTAGTCCATCCCTCAAAACTACCCAAGATTTACATTTGCCTATGATACTAAAGAATTTGAAAATGAATCCCACAGTAATTAAAAGAGATCAATTTTACATATTTGACTTAAGAGAAATGGAAAAGAAAGTTTTCAGCCAAATTCCTAAATTATTGTGCGTAAGAATATAATAAACTTGCCTAATCTCCCTGGAATCACTTGTATAATTCTAAGCATGGAGTGATAATACCACAAGCTTCTCTAAATGCAAAGCAGATACTTGCCAACCTGATCCTTTAATACCAAACAAGTGCCAACTTTTAAATATACATTGCTATTTTCTACATATCCACCTCTAAATCATCATACAAGGATCCACTGAAATTCTTGGCACGTTACCCAGGCTTAACCAAGCTATTTCATGTCCACATATTCCCCAGAGCAGCTGACTCTGATACACTAACCAGAAAAACAACCTACCACATGGTTGAAGGGTAAAATTATCGGTTAGTTACCACTGCAAGGCCATTGGGCAAGCACTATCAAATATGTTTTTGTTGTTGTATTTGTTTTCATTCTGCTCTTGTGATATTTTTCAGGTATAAGGTCTCCAAACAATAAGCTGTTGAAGCCCAAATAGTATGTCACCTCCTTTACTTCACAAAATAAATTTTGTAAAATGTATATTTCCTGTAACTGAGTATACATATTGCTACCCTGACGTCTATCAAGATTAATCTTATAAAGAGCAAAAGTTGGGCATAACAGAAAACCAGCAACAATGATTGTATGTTTCCTGAAATATAAGAATTTTGTTCCGTGAATATATAAGACATCAAGGCAAGGGTAGTACACTGGCTATCCTCAAAACCAGACAATATATGGACAATGCCCTTGCTGGGGTTACTTTCATGGATATCAAGAGGTGTTGTTTTATCATAATGGAAATGACAGTGTTACTTAAACCCTTTATTTGTGTTGTCAATAATTCTAGCACTTGCCGGCATGGTGGTGCATGGATGTAATCCCAGATCTCAGGAGGCTAAGGCAGGAGGCTTGCAGTGAGTTCGAGGCCAGCCTGGGCTACATAGGGAGTTCAAGGGCAGCCTGAACTTTTTTTAACCTTGTAAATAATAATAATAATTCTAGCACTTAAAAGTATGCTACAAACAGAGAAGATTGAGAGCTTCTAGTATAACATGAAGCTATAGCCGCTGATGGAAGACCTGGAGAATTGGTAAAGATTCAATTCTGATTTCAGTTATCTGAGGATATTTCTTCATGCAGAATTCGGAATAAGGGGAAATTTTAATATAAGGATGGACTCTGCATCCCAGAGGCAATTTTCAGAAATGAGTAGTCAAAGGAAATTAACCAACCCAAAATCCAATGTCTCTGTCCAGGGACATTATATAATCTTAGAAATTCTCTATATTAGTTTGTGCACTGAGGCATAACTATCCCTTAGGATTCCTTAGGGTGCCCAAAATAGAAAACTGGTCATCACAGTGCCCAGAAATTCTAAAAGTGTCCATCTACCACCTATCTCTCTGTTTTTCAATTAAATTTTTTTGGGGGGTGGTCTTCCCCACACTTTATTTGTTCAGTGGCTTTCAGCTAAATTTTAATGGCAGCATTTTTTTCACCTGAAGGTTTTCATCTGAACCAGAGGACAATGGCAGAGTCTCTTCTGGAGAAGTTCTTGTGTCAGTAAATTTTAGAAGAGAAATAAGTGTGAGGTCTTCCCTTCTCTGTCAATCACAGCCATTCAAAACAACAGCACTTGCCAGGACTGGAAGTTGTGGGGAGGGAAAAAAAGGGGTGGGGAGAAGGTAATGTTGTGAATTGTTCCCCTGCAGCTGGTACTTCTCAGTAACAACTGTTCATGCAAAACAAAAGATCATTTCAGAAAACCAGGGATAGATAGAAAGAAGCCAACGGAAAGAAATAACTACAAGCATATTTTAAAGACTTCACAGTTTGAATCTGCTTGAACCTGGTTAGCTTTCCTAATTTCACGTAACAATTTAACACACCCTAATGTAATGACATAATGTAAATATAATGACAAACATAGAATCTTATCTCCAGATACTTTACCACATAGCAAATTTCTATTCTGCTTTCTTCCACTGTGCTAAAGATAGAAGATATTCTGACACAAGGAGGCAGTACAGCACAGTGGTTAAAAGCACAGTTTTGACATCCTGAAACCAAGGTGAAGCCCCAGCATTGCCTCTTACTAATCTGGGATCTTGGGCAAATTTCTTGACCTCTCCAAAGCTCAATTTCCTTAACAACGATCTTCTTGATCGTTGTTGGTAAGAACAAAGAGAGGATGGCTTGTGAAGTATGAGCACGGTTACCTCGCCCACAGAAAGCACTTAATGCATGTTTGCACTGCTGGTTAGTAAGTGTATCAATAAACAAACTACATTACTTTAGGCCTCCCATTTTCTTAAAAAAAAAAAAAAAAAAAAAAAAGGAAAC
>NW_022900928.1:104119791-104167566 GCF_012274545.1 Fukomys damarensis | reverse complement strand
AAAAAAAAAAAAAAAAAAAAAGAGGAAACTATCTGGAAGTAGTCACAACATTCTTGTCTCCTCAGATTGCTAAAGCAGAAAGAGACAACCCCAACTTGCTGCGTTTAGATTTGCTATTCGGTCAAAGTCCTACTGCACAGCTGTGCTCGCTGCAGAGGGTTGGTTGCTTGCCTCACTCTTCTCAGTGTCCTTTTGGGGGCTGCAGGACTCCTGAATGCAGCACCTCCCTGTGCACATGGGAGATGTTATGTGTAAGTGCTCAGGTTGTTGCCTTTTATTAAGTAAGGACTATAAAACTTCTCTGCAGAGACAAAGTCTCCCAAGGCAAAAGTCCACAATGGTAACAAGAGATAAGCATGGGGCATAGGGCCAGGAAAAAGAACCAAAGGCCCTCTGTGCACAAAATGGGTTTTATAACTTTGGCCTCAGGTGGAAGATACTTTCTCCTTCAGTGCCTCATAGACATGCTGAATGTCCATACCGGGGTAAGAAATCTGGTCACATGTAACATCCAGCTGCTATATTTAATGATGTGCTGCTAAAACATTATAAAAATGCTTTCTAAAAGAACACACAAGCCATAAACATGAAGATATTTGCCTGTCAGAAGTTACACAAGAGCTAAAGGACACTGAACTAACTAGCCGAATGCCAAGTGAAGTCCTTAATCCTGAAGGAAATTATAGTACTGTCATTGTGTTATAAGCCTCTATAAAATGGGGCATTGCATTTCTGCTGAGTCTTGTGAACCGAAAAAAAAAAGAAAAACCCAAATCAGGATCTAGCTTCTTTACAGGAAAAGGGAGAAATATATTTTTGCGTTCATGGATGATGATATTCAGTCAGTTATACCAAGAGTACACTTCGCTCATCTTTTTTTTTAAATTCCACCTTTCAAACGGAGCTAACTTTAATCAGATTTGAAAATGCTTATTATTTGGAAAAGGTGTTGCCATGTTTTGCTTTGTAGATCTTCAGAGAAACACTTGCTGTGCATAACTGGCTTGATAGACAAGAGGTTCAGGTGGAAAGAAGCAAGCGCTTGGAAATAACACACAAGCAATACTGTATTTCACTGAGCTGTCAGCAGCAACAAACGCAAAGCCTCATCTAAACTTCTTGTGCAGGTCCATAGTTGTCCTCACATTTTTAAGGCTCTGCTCTTAACAGAGTCAGGCATGTATGCTGAAGCGTAAAGGCAAGCCCAGTTCAAGAGGGTTAAGTAGGTTGTCATTATGAAAGGTTAGTCACTAGCTGGGAACATAAAAAGGTTATTATGATTCGACTTCTACATTTTTTGTTTATATTCCCTAGAGTTGAATAATGTGCTACATTAGGCTATAGACGCCGACAGTTGTTTTGTTTGTTTGTTTGTTTAATATAATACTTTTATGTTATTACCTTGCCAATCCTATTCTTTCTCCATTTTAGTACTCTGAGCATATATTTCAGTTTTGAAGACATAAAAATCTAATTTTTATCAGTAGATCTTATGTTCCAAATTGATTTTGAGTCTTAGCCCCAATTAACTTTTAGCTTTCACTCCAGAAATCGTGCCCACCAAAGTAGAAGGCAGGAAATGGCCAGTGACATACTCACCTATAAGTAGGGATATTTGTACCTTTGGGAAATAACAACTTATCACTACTATTTCTCAAGTGCTACCATAGCACTTGCTAAGGGCTTTAAAAGGTCAGCTCCTTTCATCTGTGCAACACTTTCTGAAATACAATTAACTATCTTCACTTCACAGTATAGGAAATTAGGACTCAGAAGAATTAAGCAATTTGTCCAGGACCATAGATCTAATAAATTGAACAGACAGGAGTTAAATCAGGTTGCTTTAACGGCCATTACACAATGCTGCCTCCAAAAATTCTGTTTGCCCTGGGCAAATATCATGCTTTTATTTCAAAAGCTAAGGAAAAAGAGGGAGGTGGAAAGCTGTTAAATGGGAAAGAACCAAATAGAAATTGTTGTGACTTTTATACATGCACAAAATTTACTGAGCAACAATTTCACTCTGTGAGATCCTTGCAGGGTTGCTGAGCAGTTCCTGCTTTCAGGAAGCAAACATTTTCATTGAAGAGACACCTAAGCATGTAAGTTGAAGTCAAGTAAGTGCTATAATGGAGGCATACACAGAATACAGTATACAAAAGCATAAAAGAAGGAATTTTTTCCAACTGCTTGACAGTTGGAATGACTTGTTTTGCCTACTTATCATTAGTATCACATCTGTTTCAATCTACTCATTAAGAACATTTGACATATGTTTACCAAAATTAATGTACTGTATATTAAATTTGAACATGCTAAGGTTTTCAATCTAGTGAACTGAAAATCCTGCTTCTGTTCTCTCAAATGTTATCAGTAGCAATGGGAAATGGGCTCAATTTTTTAAAATTATTTTTGAAAAACAAACCTATGATATGGGTCAGACTTCCACAATTTGGCTACTGTACTGATAAGCTCTTAAGGTAAAAATATACATATAAAAACTTCAGAAAACAACCTTAAACACATCAATAGGGAGTTAATTAAATTCTAGTATATTTATAGCAGTAGTAGGAAACCTTTTAAAGCTTTCAGTGATACAAACAGCCCACTGTGGCATCCGTGCCATAGGTTTTCCACCACTGATCTGTACTACTACAGGCAGCTCTTAAACAAAATACCTACTAAGACAAAGAAAGTCTCCATGATAGATTTCTGAGTAAAGAAGTAGAAGAATTTGATGTTCTTTACATTTTAAAATATATATGTAAATATGCCAAATGAATACATATAGTGCATAAAATAATACAAAAATAAAGGAAAGTTATGGTTTTTGCTTTTTGTAGTGATGGGAAGTAAACCCAGGGTCTTCACAATGAACCATATCCCCAGACCTTTCTTTGCTTTTTTGGTTTTTATTTTTGAGACAGGATCTCACTGCGTAGTTCATGTTGACCTTCAACTCCCTATGTAGCCCAGGCTGTCCATAAAGTCATGATGATCCTTCTGCCTCAGCTTTCTGAGTGCTGGGATTATAGGCATGCACCACCATCCCTGGCTCCCAGGTCTTTTTTAATTTTGAATTTTGAAACAGGATCTCACCAAGTTGTTAATTTGCCAAGGCTAGGCTCCAACTCTTGATCCTCCTGCTCCCAGAGTGCTGTGATTACAGGCTTACACCACCATCCCAGCTGGGAAAGATATTTACCAAAATTTTAACCTTGGTGGGAAATTAGAATGCCTTTTATTTTTAATACTCTTCTATACTGCTTGTTTTTTCTGCATCAGTGTTTTTTTTTTTAATCCTGAAAGGAAAAACAAGAAAATAACTACTTAGGAGAGAAAAAGGGAATGTATCTCCTTTTAAGTCTTACTTAATTATAAAATGATATCTTCTAGAAATCATTTGAAAACATTTCCAAATATAGTTCTATGGATGTAGTAGGAACTCCCCTTGAATAAACCATTCTCGTCATATTTAATAGATTTCAACATGGTAGATAGCTTATGATCAGAAGAATCATAAGTACCTCAAAATTTGTGGACATGAGGTTGGAGTGGGCTATTTTGTTCTTCGATGCAGAGAGACCATCAAAGTCAAAGGTTCCATTTAGCACACAATGTGCACTCTAGTAGAAAAAAATTAAGTCTATGTCTTTTATTCAGGTCTACTCTAGAGGCAACACAGGACGAAATATCACTAGCTTTGAAGGCCTTTTTAAGTTGAGTCTGCTGACTTCTAACCTGGCTTCATGCCCAAGAGCCCAAGCAGCTGGAAGAAATATATTGCACTTTTGTTCCCCACTTTTTTTCTCTACCAGTGATTCTGCATTTGCAAACTAAATGACAAGAGTGTTCAAATGGAATTTCCAACTTTGTGTTCATTCTAATACACAGCTCCAAAACCAGTTCAACTAAGGAAGCAGGCATAACAGTCTCATCAACAATATAAAGAAACAGCATCATTTAATTAAAGTTCTAGGAGTCAGGTTGCTGATTGATGAAAGAAACCAATTGTACAAAGCTCTCTGGACTTTCATCTATATGTAAAATTAGTCCTTTTCCATGGCTAACAGGTAAGAGTATGATATTTACAATTCAAGGAAATGCGCTCTTGAGGGTCACCATCACACCCAAAGTAGCCCCTTCTTTCTAATTAAATGCTACCTCATTGAGGTGAAAAAAATAAAATAAAATAAAAGATAAAAATTTTCTGGGTCCCAATAGATGACATTTCAGAGTAGAATTTATTTCAACTATGTAGTGAATTTATTGTATCCAGAGTAGGTGTTTTTGCTGTATTTCTGTTATCAATAAAAGAAAATAATTATCAATGTCTAAAATACAGTTAAGTGGATTTGATGTAAACAACCTCATGCCAAGTTGAGAGATGAAACAAAAATGCATATAACTCAGTAATGAGAAGTAGGAAAAAATCAAGAGGAGGAGGAGGAGAAAGGGGAAAAAGTGGTTTTTAAAAATGAGGAGTGTAAAAAAGTGAACTTAATTTTTTTGATAAGTTGGGGGAAAATAACTAGAAAAGGAAAAACCAGTCTATAGAGCCAAATGAAGAATGATACCAAAATATGTGTAATTTATGTACACTATCACATTAATTTCCCCACATTGTACTAGGTCGTTCTCTCTGTCAATTTGAATTATTCATATCATCCATACTAAAACAAGGTAACACTTAACTCTCATGCACTTATCTGAAGTTAAAAATCAAATTGTTTTCTACAAAAGCACATAATCTTCAAGTTGTCTCAAAGACAAAATCAAAAAACAAACAAGTTCTCAGACTCTCAAATAGTTTAATTCACTCTTTCATGCATGTCAGATATTTGAATCTTTGTCAGGAAAAGTGTCCAATGGTAAATTCACACATTTAATGCATATTCCAGAATAAAAAATAAAGAGAACAACTTTGTTGACTACTCTGAAAATTAAACAGTGAGGCAGAGGATGGTTTCACCATTTTCCAGAGCATGAGCTTGCATGATTCGCTGAGCCTTTGAGATGTACTCTTTCCTAGTTTTAACAGAATTACTTTCAGAACTTTAGAGTCAGTTCAGATCCTGACCCTGTTACTGACCAAGTGTGTGAATTTAAACAATGTACTTACCCTCTTTGAGTCTGTCTCCTCACCCACAAAAAAATGGAATAAGAATATGCACTTTACAGAGTTGTTGGCAACTAAAGGAGAAATTATAAAATACACTTACAATAAAAGAGGTGCTTCATGTTAGCTCCTTTCTTTATCTACTCTACTTCTCTGCATCCCTGCCCTATTTTTAAATACTTTATGATATCTTTAAAGTAAATGATTTTCATTCCCCTTTTAAGCCTTTGTATTGAGATATAATTTACATAAAATATTGTGTAAAGTACACAAATAAGACTATAATATCCAAATAAACCTCTCAAAGTCTGATATAGAACATTTATTTCTTAGAGTGAAGAACGTTTATTTCCAGAATTCCAGAAGATTCCAGCATGTCATCTCCAATCAATCCCCTTCATAACCATTATTCTGGCTGCCAAAGTTATCTTGTTTGTTTGTTTGTTTGGTACCTGGGATAGAACTCAGGTCCTTGTGCTTGTGAAGCAGGTGTTGGAACCACTGAGCTAAATCCCCGGCCCACTCTTTAATCTTTAATGCTTTAAATGACAGAATACCCATACCAAAAAATAAAACAGCAATAGTTAAAGGAAGTAGAGCTACATATACTAACATGGAAAGATCCTGTGTCATATTGTCCTCTATGGCATTGAAAATTAATAACAGAAATTATAATAGTATGTGAAATGAAATGAAAATGAAAATAAGAATATGACAAACTTCTTTGAGAGTTTTCAAAATCCTCACCACACGTTCCCTTCTTAGCAGGAAAGAATGCAGCCAAACTGAAGTCAGCCCCCAGCACGTAAATTGGAAGCACAGCAGGAAGCACTGACGGACCATGTGTTTACGGGTGTAGATGCCCCCCACTCCTTCTGATTGAACACCACAACATCCTGGCTGAAACTCCTCATGATCCCTGTAGGGCACCCCTCCCAACAGCCAGAGTGAAAGACAGAGATTCTTGCTAGTTCAGATCGTTGTGGCCTTGCTGTGCAACACTGAAGCGCTGGGATTTAACAAACTCTCCTAAAATTCACAGCCAAATGTAGTTGTTTCTCAGCTGTGGTGAATAAATGTGGCCCCAAAAAGCATGCTGATTTCATGTGACGATTGGCCCAAATCAGGGATGGCAAACCTTTTAGAGACGAGTGCCCAAATAGCAACCCAAAGCCCACTTACTTATTGCAAAGTGCCAAGACTGCAGTTCAGCCTGAATACTGAGGTCTTAGTTTAGAAAAAAACAACTCATACATCGACATTGTTTGTCTTAAAAGAAAAACAAACAACAGGAATGCCATGGGTTTGCTATCACTGGCCCAAACCAATGTAATAGGGCAAGGCTTTGTCTCAAAGAGGCCCAAACCTGTCTAATTTGCATCTATACCTTCAAACTAACCTTTGTTAATACCTAGATTTAACTAGTAAATAGCTAAATTATTTCAAACAAATAGCAACAGGCTTGTTTTCAAAACAATATAAAAGCTTATAATTGAATACAACCTTCCTTCTCCCTATGCAGGTTGCTATGAATGAATGGACACATTGTAGTTTTACATTAATCCTTTTCCTTTCACAGTTGTCTGCATGAGCCTTAGATCCTGCTTGTTAACAATTCTCAGAGCCCACACCTTCTCCAGTGCAATGTCAACTTCTTTCCTTTTGTCCTGTTATTTGTGGAAATGGAAACAACCAATGCCTTTCTTCAAATCAGTTGGACCTTTATTCTCTGAGCTAAATAAACCTACAGATTTTTTTGCCTTTCCTCATACCCCTTATTTCCTAAACCTTAATTACATTTTTGCTCTTCTCTGGAGCTCTGCCAGTTCCCCACATCCTCCCTAGAAGAGAGACACAAAGCAGCCATAGTTGGGGGTCAGAGGAGTGCTGGGAAAGGCCACTTCCTGCCCTTTGCCTTCTGTACCTCCCACTATCTTATTTTATTTATAAATAAATAGTGTTTATTTAACTAATTGCATCCGGACTGCCTTATTAGGTTGAAAGCCACCTTTCCCCATCTAGCATCTCAGCATTTTGATCTTGTCCTGCAAACTTTCCTTTCTACTTACCCCTTTGATTTTTTTTATATAATTCAAAATGTCTTACCCAGTGAATTGTCTAGATCACTTTACATTTTATCTTTTCTTTTCACACTTCCTCACAAAAACTTTTATAAAGTCAAGAACTACCCTTCCAGAAGTTAACTTATCATTCAAGATTTACTGAGACTCTCTCTGTCTCCCCATGCCAGCCTGAAAGCTATTGCCCCCACACTATGGTAATGAGAACACCATTTATTGAGAGGTCATGCTAGGAAATGTGACATTCCTCCTGTCTTTATTCCCTCACAACACATGAGGCAGATCTCATTTTATTGAAGAACCTAAGGTTAGCTAGGTTGAATAATTTACTATGGCCACAGGGCAAGTGAGTGCAATAGATCTGAACATAGGTCATGTGACTTCAGAAGTCATTGTGCCACAGTGCCACTGCCCCAAAATCAGTGCTCACCAGCATTTGAGTGTAACATGCTAGACCAACATGACTTCACTCGTAAAGAATATGTATGTTTTCCCCCTCAAAATCAGTAACAATCATAGGTGCCAGCAGAACTGGGAGAAAAAGGTGATATAATGAAAAGTAAAAGAGAAAGAGAAGGCAAGACTAACAGGAAAGGGAAGCAGATGGGACATGTTGAAGGTCATTAAAGGCCATGGAGAAGTTCTCTCAGGTGACTTTTCTCTGGAAGACTTTCAAGAGTTTTGTTCTTCTTGATCATAAAAACAATAATGTGGAACAGAAACAAACTGTAAATGTAGCTTGCATCTTTTACACGCCCCTGAACACAGACAAAGGATGGCCCATGGGTGAAAAAGAGTAATAGTGCCATAGGAAATATTCAATGAAGCACATTTGTTTAATTGTTTTTTTAATTGTTAATTTACCTCTAAATAGTTTAGAAGAAATAAACATTAATTCCCATATAAGTTTCTTACTTTGTTATCAACAAAAAAATTTAATGTATGGAAAAAATCTTGAAAGCCATTCATCTGTATGCAGTGACGTGAATGAGCTTGTAAACATCAAGAGACAGGGTGGCAGCTGAGCACAGAGCTTCAGCTAGACACAGCATGGAAAAGGGAGAGGGGTGAAGGACTCTTAAACAGTATCATGTGACTCTCACTACAAGATGTTTATATACTACATGCGCTTACATTTTTGTAAACAATTAAATTGTTTTAATAATTCAGTAGCCAAAAAAAACATTTTAAGGGATTTTATCATTTGAATAGAAAAAAAATCAATTCTGTGGGTAAAATGTTCCGGAAAATACAGTAAGATAATGTAAAGAAATATTTAATAAGAAATGTAGATCTAGAGAAAGTTCACTTTAAAAAATTGATTCTCTGAAATCAATCTTCAGAGTAGCTCCTACACAGAAATAGAATTTTTAGTTCTTGATCAATATCAATTCTACAAGCCCTATATTATTAGGAAGAGTGACCCAAATGTTACATTTTTCCTCAAGGATTTGATGAAATTTCTCTCCTGTTAAAATTAAAATGTCCTACTTTCTAATGCCAATTCTGACTAAAACTAGAACCACACTCTATCATATAAGGATTACTTTAAATTTTTAAAAACAAAGTTTCAGTTTTATATTAACTTCAACCTTATAGATCTTAGTAATATTTTTACTAAAACTTGGCACATTTATCAGTGAATATTTAAATATCTCCAACTGGAGAACTCTATTGTACAGCTGCTCTGATACATATACTTATCTAATGAAATAAAGACATTTGTTTAACTTGCTAAACAAAATGGTTTTAAGATTTCTCAATAGTCTTATGGTTGCTTACCTCTATAATCTGCTTGCTTGCAAAAATAAATTCATTTCAATCACTGCCTGGGCAAAGTTTAAACTTAAAATAGACACCACAGTTAATCAACAAGTTGATCTGCTGATGCAGTAGAGTGTAGGCCTGACCAGAGGTCATCCTGCTAAAACAGTAAACAACCTATTCTTGATACAATTCAGCATAGAGAATCCATTCCGGCAATCAAAGCTCACCCCATGAACTATTTCAGGTTCTCAAGAAATGTTGTCCGAAATTGATGTTGAATGAAATATGTGTGTGTTAAGGCTCCTCTGTTGTGTGATAATCTATAAATAGTTCAGGCAATAATCTATAAATACTTCAGGTCCACAATTTAGATATAACGTGTTCTTACAACAGAATTCCTGCAACAGTGCAATATTTGTTTATTAATAGTATTTTTCAAAGTAAGCATATATATCTATACCACCAGCCAAAAGTAATAGTGCCTGAATTAACGCTATCTTTACACAGAAAAGTTTCATAATGAGAAAAAATATAAATTGTTCTGTGCAACTGATATGGAATTACCTTAATTTAAACATGATATAACTAGGCCACCTTCTGATTGACTCCACATCAGCCTTTCAATTTGTAAGAACAAGTGTTAAAAGAAACTTAAATGGTAAGCATCTATTCTTGATTTTATTCTCACAGTGTGGTACTGGCCTATATCATCTACAGGCTCCAAGTATTTGGAGATCTTCCCATGTTTGTAGCAGCACAACTCATAATAGCTCTACCTTGGAAGCAGCCTATTTGTCCATCAATAGATGAAGGAATAAAGAAAATGTGGTATTTACATACAATGGAATCCTATAGTACTCTGCTAAAAGAAGGGTAAAGATGAGTTTATAGAAAAAAATCGATGCACCTTAAGACCATCATCTTAAGTGAAATAAATCAGACACACAAACTTAAATATCATATGGTTTCTCTTATATGAGAAACCCAAAGTATAAGTAAATTAAAAACTAAAGTAAAATATAAATAATAGGAAACAGAGAAATAGATCTTTTGCAAGTAGGAAGAGGACCAAGAGATAGAAGGAAGGGGTAGTAAGGGGAAATGTAAAAAGAATTAAGATGTGTTATATACATGCACCAATTCCCCACAATGAATGTAATCATTATGTACTGCAAATGTACTAATAAACAGAAAAAATTTTTAAAGTGTTTGGGGATCTTTCACAGTAGTAGTATACATTTTTAAATGTATATTTGTTAGAATTCATAATGAATTTACTTCATCTGACAGTGATCAGGATGCCAATAAAACACCAAACATCAAATGAGTTCCAAATCTCCCCCTTTGGAAGTAAATGTCTCCTAAAATCACGGAACTGAGGCCAATGAAGCCAAGTGAATCACACTATTGGTGTGTAATGGAAAGCCATAGGGTGGAAAGATCTGGATTTGTACAAAGACAAGAGATAATGAAGCAGAGTGATATCAGCAGGATTTTGTGGTCTCAGCCTAACCACAGTGGCAGGAGAAAGCCAAGGAGACCCCAGCTGCCTGCTGCTGAAAGGCGTAGCTGATGGCCAGTGTCCGGAAGTCAGGCTGCCTGGGCTCATATCTCAGCTTAGAAGCGTCCTACCTATGTGACACTAAGCAAATTTCTTTATTGCCTGAATCCTCAGTCTCTTTGCTGGAAAAAAGAACAATATTTAATAACATTTACTTCAATACATTATTGCAAATATATTCAATGCATGTAAATCACTGACAGAGTAGTTGGCATGTGGAAAGCATGCAATAAATGTTAGCTTTATTATAACTCAGACTCCCACTGTCACTGTAAACCTCTAAATAGTTTAATATTTGGATTTATTATTATTGACTTCGAGTCTCTTCCTCTTCTGAATCATCTTGCTGATGTCTGCCAAGGTAAGCTTTCTGAAAAGTCTCTTCTACCAAACTTTCAATGGCTGTCATTTCCAAAAAATGTCCAAACTACTCAGCCTAATTGCAAAACTTCTATATTCTGTCTTAAATCTGCCTTTACAATCTCCTACTCTAGGTGGACTGATGACACCCTTCTTTATTCAGCTACCTGAGATATGTCTTTCTATTTTATGGTTCATATACTATTCCATACACAATAGTGGTTATAACTGTTGGTTAATGTTATTTTACAGTGACAGCCTAGAGTATAGCTGTTTCTATGTGACTATGACCTGTGGTCTAGCCAGAGGGAAGGTTTGCACACAAAATCCAGGCTGACTACCATAGACCCTGAGAGGCTCAGCAATTCAAACTGGTAAACTAAGGCCAGTAGCATGGATCTCCCACGATACTCAGTTTCAGATATGCTGGGGAATTTATGCTACATATTAAAGCTATTTTAAAAATAATAACCCTTTTGAGGAATGTAGAGAGAAAAAATTCTCAAATGAGATGTCTAAAAATAAGGCTGTAGAGCTGGAGAGGATTTTGGGGGTGGGTACTGGGGATCAAACTCTGGTCCGCAAGGCAGGGGGCGGAACCACTAAGCTAAATCCCCGCCCATGGAGAGGATTTTAAAAGCAATACTTGCACCCTTGGCTAAGTATTATCCCAAGTGTAAATCTTATCCATTCAAACTTTTCGAGGCACTTGCTTTAAGAGGAATTTATTTTGATTTATTTATACAAAGCAACAAAGTAATCTCTCCTTCTGATCAACAAAAATTTCCGGCCACATTCAGAAAACTGACTTAAAACTCACTGTTATGATGGTTTGCTTCCTCTACGGTGCCACTGGGGTTTGGGGAGGATGTAACAGAGCAGAGCATGCTTGGCATTAAGGAGAGGCCCAGAGTGATGTGCTGATAGCCTCTAGGTTTGGGAGCAGAGTGCTCTGACTGTTTATCCCCACCCATCCATTGAGGAAGTGAAGTGCAGCCCCCTGACAACATCCAAGATGAACGTCTTCCTTCCAACTCCATGCCCTTCATTTTATAACATTTGATAAAAAGACAAGAGGAAAAAAAGTATACAATTTTAGATCATGACAGAAAGTTTGAACAACAGCTTCCCCTTATAGAAAGCAGACCTGCAAGGCACTTTTTTTTTTTTATAGACAGGATCTCACTATGTAGTCCAGGCTCAGTGATTCTCCCAAGTGCTGGAATTATAGGTGTGCACCACAATGCCTAACCTGCAAGCCACTTTTAACAAATAACTATGGTCCCAAAATTAGGACTTTCAAGTTGTGTTCTCACTAGGTAGCAAGGACAGATTGGTAGCCCTTGAATAAAATATAGCTCACAGATATATTTTTATTTGGTCACCACAGTGATTTTAATTCCTCCCCTCCTCTTTAATTTAAATGCCTTTACACTGGCTATGCGTCTGCAGTTTAACAGCCATACTCTCTCTTTGTTGTCTATTTTCTCAAATTTACATTATCTTCTAGTCCCTGCCTGGAGGCTTTGAGTTTGCCGTCCCTGCAGAGTTTGCCTGTGTCTATTGGGCTCTTGTAAATGGATTTTGGCATATATCCAGCCTTCACATATCTCTTCATCTCCCTTCTACCTCTGCACATCATTCTCATCAAGACTTCTTCAAGTGCATAAGCGGCTCCTTTTTTAAGCCACTTTTTTAAATCCACTGCACGGGTCCTTAAAGGCTTATTTAAAAAAAAAAAATCCAACGAGAAGGAGCCACCACTCCCACTTCACACTCATCACCTCTGAGCATCTCAACCCTTTATCACCTGGCAAAAACCAAGCCTTGAGTTTACTATCAATAGATTTCCGCTTCAGAGGGTGATAAACCAGAATCTTCTTTGTTCCTAGCTTTCTGTCTATTCCAGAACCTCTCAGCATTCTCTCTGCACCACCTGCTTTCCCTGGCTCACCAAGAGAGAAGTGGCCTTTGTTGCTCTCGGTCTCACCCAAGCGGTGCGTGCTAAGTCAAATGCATGGCACCCCATTTCTTGGCCTTGATAGGAGATGAAGGACAGAGTCAGCCTTTGACATAAACAGGATTCATCCATTAAGTAGCCAGAGGAAATTGTTGGCAACATATAATTAGCCAGCTGGTCATTCCTATTTAAATCCACCCTGTCCTCTAACTGCCAAGTTTTGAAGAACTAAATATTTTAGCATGCCAGGCATAGTTCAAAACCAGATTTTTTAAATCTGTTTTCTGTTGCCTCCATTCTCCTTAGTCAGTTTCACGTACAAGCTAGGGGTCAAGTAAGTTAACACCACAAATAAAAGAGTGCTGAGATTTTGGTGGGAGCCAGCTGTGAAGTCAGTATAAACTTTTTGAACTCTTGCTCAAGAAGAAAACTGTTATCAGCCTTAAGCCTGGAATGCTCAGAGCCCATCTCACAGCCTAGTCTGGCTCCTTCAGTAGGACAAATATTTTCCTTTTGGCCTGGGTTGCAAAAGATATGCTTGGTAATCAAAACAGACCAGAGGCAGGAAGAAGTAACTGAAAAGCCTAGTTGAAAGGCCCAGTTCCTATCTTTTCCCCTTTATAAATCCTACTCTCTTATTCCAGAGTCTGGGAAATAAACAGCCATTCCTGAATTTTGAAGCATCCAACATCCTAAGTCTTTCTCTTCTTTGTGACCAGCCTTTCTAAATGCCACCTCCTCCTTGTCTTTCTCTTGGGCTTATAATGTGTTTCCTCTAACTCAACTCAAATTTGGTCCTAATCAAAACAAGTATATTTCAACTCATTAATTTCCCTATTACCCTCTGATATTCAAATCTAAAATCTCCATAAGCTTGTGCATTCTCTTTTCTTTTCTTTTCTTTTTTCCAGTACTGGGATTTGAACTCTAGGCCTTCACATTAAGCTACATCCACAGCTCTTTTTTTGAGACACTAAGTTGCCCTTGCTATACCCAGATTTACAATCCTTCTGACTCATCCTCCCAGAGTGCTAGGATTACAGGCATATGAAACCAAGCCCTGCTTGGATACTCTTAAACAAGTCATTTGTAGTAAGAAATCACAAATCTAAGGGTTTAGGCATCTTATCATGGAAATGCTAAGATTCTGTCTAACATCCTTCTCCAGCTAAGCAGTAAACAGTTTGAGATTTCAGGAAAATGAGTCTCACAAAGAAATGCCTTATTTTACTTTTGGCATTTATTTACTGAGATAATTTTTAATTTTGTTATTATAAATTACTCTTCTTAATGAGTAATAATTTTTTTTTAAATTCTAGTTTTAAAGAGAAATGACAGCACGTCATCTTTTATACTTCAAACTCCAGAGTTAAAGGTTGCATATGAAATTTACCAAATAGTGGGCTGGGGATTTAGCTCAGTGGTTCTGCTGCCTGCCTCGCAAGCACAAGGACCTGAGTTCAATCCCCTAGTACTAAAAAAAAAACAAAAAACAAAAAGTTAAAGGTTGCATATGAAATTTACCAAATAGTGGGCTGGGGATTTAGCTCAGTGGTTCTGCTGCCTGCCTCGCAAGCACAAGGACCTGAGTTCAATCCCCTGGTACTAAAAAAAAAACAAATTTACAAAACAGCCACTGATGAGAATTTAATCTCTGCCAAATATACTACCAGTTCTTATAGGCTTCATTTATCAGAAATTACAGTGCATTATTGGGACATTTGTAGAATTTGGTGTGTTTCTCATAAATCCTATTACAAACAGCACACTTTTTTTTTCCTTCATGGTTCCTAAAAGAAAAATCCTTGACTTGTTTCTTACCATCTCTATTTGGTGCCAAAAATCCTGATGTACAGTTTTGTTTGCTTGTTTATTTTTGGTACTGGGGATCTAACTCAGGCCCTTGAACTTGCAAGACAGGCAGGCAGTGGCTCTGCTGAGCTAAATCCCCAGCCCTGTACATTTTTTGTGAAGTCAAAATCCACCAGGAATGCTTTGTAAAGCAGCCTGGGACAAGATGGAAATCATTTGGTAGATGTCAGCCACCTGCTTTTGCCTACTAAATTCAAATTCTTGTCTCCTGTGCCTAGCAACATTGCCCAATTTTTGAAATTCAGGTTCTCTTTTTCTAGTTTGCAGTCCCACTTTTTCAGCTCTCCGAGGTCCTGCCCAGTTGTGCTTCATGGATCCAAACTGAACTAGTACCCTGCTCCTGGTTGCACAGGGCTGCCTATCTCTCGAACAGCCTCTCTGACCATCACTACGCTATACTGGTGCAGCAGCTGGACACAGCCACTTCACAGAGCATCTAAACCAATGATGGTGAAGCTTTTAGAGACTGAGTGCCCAAACTGTAACCCAAAACCCACTTACTTATCACAAAGTGCCAACATTTCAATTAAACCTGAATACTGATGTTTCATTTTAGGGGTAAAAAAAAACACTGTTATCTGATACTTAGCTGCTGAGGTGCCTCAGCTCACATACAGATAGAGAGGACTCTGCGTGCCCACTGCAGCGCTCGTGCCATAGATTCGACACCACTGATCTATACTGTACTACATATTCTCTACCTATAGCTATAGTTTCTGTTGTGGACTGAATCGTGTCCCCCCAAAAGATATGTTGGATTCCTAATCCCAGTACCTTTAAATGAGACTTATTTAGAATTAGTGTTTTGGCAGATAAAGTCAAGATGAAACCAAACTACAGTAGGGTGGGCTCTAAATCCAAAGCAATAAGAGGCAAATTGACAGGACACAGAAACACAAAATGTGGACACCGGACACAGGATACCATGTGAGGACAGAAGCGAGGGTGGGTGTCAGACTGCAAGGCAAGGAATATGCAGGAGCCCAGCAACTGGAAGCTGAGAGAGGCATGGTCTAATCCCTTTCTCAAAGCCCTCCAGAAGGAACCACTGCACCAACACCTCGATTTTAGACCCCTATCTCCTGAGTTATAAGAGAAATCATTTTTTCTTCAATTGTCCAATTGGTAGAGCTTTGTTATGGCAGCCCTACAAAGCTAATACAATTTATCTCACACTTTTGAAGAATTACTCAGTTCATTTAACACACATTTATTCAGCACCTACTGTCTGCCAGGGGCTCTGCTAGGTGTGATGAAAAACACTATGAATAAATCATGGTCTCTGCTGCTCAGAGACACTCATAGCCTTGTGAGGAGATGACATCACACGATGGGCACAGGGAAGGAGGCCCTGATTCTAGCTCAGGGTTCAGGGAAGGCAGATGAGAAGAGACAATGCCTGAGAAGAATGTTTTGTATCAGCACATATTAATTATACCGAATGATATATTTATTTATGATATTTTAATACATAGGTATAACATATTTTTATCATGTCCTCCCTCACTGCCCTCCCTGCCCCATCCCCTCCCTCCCCCTCATACCCCTCTCTTTCCTGAGAAGAATCCTGAAGGGTGCACTCCCTAAAGGATCTGCAGGCAGGAGGAAATGAGCAGCTTCTCTTTTCCGCATCCATCTCTTAAAGCAGCCTCTTCCAACACAAAGGTGTTTAGATGTCAAAATTAAACCCACACTGCACACAAGTGCTTCTGCCAGTTTCCCTTAGGGTGGACTTGGAGGATGAGTGAATCTGTTTATTATTTGTCTTTTGTATCTAGAGGTCATATATTTGAAAATGTTAATGAAACAGTACTTTTAGTAAATATTATTTATTACCTTTCTAATGCAAAATGCTTAAATCCAGATTAAGGAAAAGAAAGTACTTTGTAAGTACTTACAGAAAGGAGAGTTTATTAGGTCTTTCCCATGACAAATATATATGTGTATATATGTGTGTGTAAATGTGTATATATATATATAAAAAAAAAATATATATATATGTAAAACAAGAAAACAACCAAAAGAAAAAATGTTGCACTGATACTTTGGAAAATAGAAAAATAGAAAGATTTAAAAAAATGTTTTAGCCTTCCCATCCAGAGGCTGCCATCATATTCATATTTTGACAGATTTCTTACTAGATTATTTTTCAAACATGGTTTTTATTTTATTTTTTGTACTCCTTTGACAATCTCTATTGATGCTTTTATATATAGCATTATAGCAGAAACGTTTTTCTGAAAAATGTTCAGAAACTTTTCATAAACATAATTTTAATGACTAGAAAATATTTGGTCACATCAATACCCATAGGTTACTCAGCCAGGTCTTGAGCTTCCCAATTAGGTTAGATCATAACTTTTTAAATAATCTTTAGATAAATGTAATGAGTTTTTAAGTGAAGATTTCAAGTAATCTCATTATAGACAGACAAATGTCTTATGATATCAAGACCATTTTATTATCAGGAAGTTGACTTTAGAGCAAACAAAAAAAGATAAAGCATTAACAGTGTCAGTAGTTCTCTTCTCCCCGACCCTCCAACTTTTACCCCCTAAAGATTTTTCCCTTGACCAAGCTACAGCTCTCTTTTGCTAGGACACCTCATCTTCCTAGTTTCCTGACAAAGCTCTCTGTGAAACAATAATTACTCTGAGGCCTCAACTTCCCTGCTTGAGATGAGTAGTGGCCAAGAACTCCTGCTGTCCTGACCCATAAGGAGTCTTCAGTGCTGATCCAGGCTCCTACTTTGCTCCCAAAGATCCCTGTGGTGTTCATTCAAGTTTGCCTTGCTTCTGGTCTGGCTCAGGACCCCAGCAGGGCCTATACTCTTCCCAAATCAACACACTCCCTCAAGATGCTCTCTAATAAAGAACTGCTCTAATTCAAGTACATTCACACACACACACACACACACACACACACACACACACACAGTTCTTGTGTATCAGTCCCCATTTTTTCCAGTTTCTATTTTAGTAACTGTCTTAGAGTCCATTTATGCTGCTATAAGAAAATAATCTTGCACTGGGTAATTTAGAAACAACAAAAAGTCATTTCTTACAGTTCCAGAGGCTGGGAAGTAAAAAATCAAGGCACCAGCCTTGTCTGGTGAGATCTTGCTCTGTGCTTCTAAGACAATGTATGTCCTCTGGCTGTGTCTTAATAGTGTGAGGGCCCAAATGGGACAAACACTATCCCCTAACGTGGCAGAAGAGATGGAAGGTCCATACAGCTCTCCAAATTCTCTTTTATAAGAGTATTAATCCTATTCATGAGAGAGAGTCCTTATGGCCTAATTACCCCAAAGGTTCTGTCTCTCAGTGTTATCATGCTGGAGTTTAATGTCCACCATAAAAACTTAGATATATACTTACATTCAAACCATAGCAGTAACCACTGTCTCCTGATGTTCCAGCCCCTGCCCTGAACCTCACCTGATACCTGATACTCAGACTCCCTTACTTGTGCTTATTTACCTGAGTTCTTGAGAGTCATTTACCTGTGGAGATACCAGCTACCTCTTGAATCACTGAGGTTAGGGGATGCTGTGCCCTTTAAGTAAAGCACCTGCCCTCTGAGCAGAATTTTCACAGCTGGTCAACCATCCCTGCTTCCCCTAATATACCTCCATGTCCATCTCCCCATCACAGGGAGCAACTGATAGCAGCTCCCCTCTCTGCCCCAATTCTGATTTGCAGTAAATAAACCAGGTAGCACAGCAACTACTTGGAAAGGTACTTGGACACCAGACCAAAATACAAATCCACAGAATCTAAAAACAACAATTTTTTTTTCATATTTCCTTTTAGCAACAAAACCTGCCTATGCTGGTTCCCTGTGCCAGCTGAAGAAATCACTATGAACTTGGTAACTGAAATAATAGAACTGTATTCTTATAAAGAGGCCAGAAGTCCAAAATCGGGTTCACTGAACCAAAATCAAGTTGTCTACAAGGCTATACCTACTCCTGAGACTTGGGGAAAATCTCTTCCTTATTTCTTTCAGTTTCTACGGCTACTAGTGTTCCTTGATTCACTCCAGTCTGTCTGCTTCTGAGGTCACAATGTTTTTCCCTCTTCTGTGTGTGTCAGACCTCCCTCTCCCTTCATCTTATATGGATGTGTATGATGGCATTTAGGGCCTACCTGGATAATCTCACACACCGAACTCTTTCATTCAATCTTTTCTGCAAACTTTCTTTCTTATAAGGGAACATTTACACATTTTAAGAATGAGGACCTGCTATCTTTGGATGACTATTACTCACCCTACAGCATCATCCTAAATGAAAATGGGGCTATTTAAGATCTTTATCTAGCCCTCTTAATGTGAGCGCTCATGTCTCACAAAATAAATATTCATGTGTGATCACAGGATACAGCTCCAGACCTCAATAGGGATGTTGGGCAATATAGACACTGTTCTTCCTTTTGAATCAGAGTCATCTATCATTCTGAAACACAATTGACCCCAAAGTTTTTGACCAAATGATCTGGTTCTGAATTCTCCAGCCTCAGTAATATCTGTCCCTGTGATCTGCACAGCGTTTTATAGCTCTTTCATCTACATATTGATGCTATATGCTAAGCAATTTGAGTATCATTATCCCTGTTTTAGAGATAGGAAACTTGGGGTGGGGGCACGCTATGTGTCTTGCCAGGTTCCTGTAGTCATCAGCAAAGACTAATTTTCATAGAATTCATCAGAGCTGCCTCCCCAGAGAGAAGCCATCTGAAGTCAATTGCTCTTCAAAGCATGCAATTTGAATATTTTTACTGGTGAAGGTTAGAAATAGCACTTTGAATACTGTTAAATGATAAAACAGATAGACCCTGAGGCAAAATTAAACTAAAGACTGGAAAAGGTAACACTATCTAGAAACCCAAGGCAGCTAGGAAGACTGTATGCTGATTGACTTGCCTCTTTATTAGTCTGTATTTTTTATTTCTATTTATGCAGTGTCTAGTTTTGGGATTCGCAAAGAAAAAGCTGCCTTCATAGAAAAATTAGCATAGTGTCACAGGCCAGTTGACACATCACTTACAGGCTGAGGACAATGACTACTCCCATCTAAGATCACCGAGAGAGCTGAGTGAAAATACGAAGTGCTCAGCACAGAACCTTAGTAGCCATCGCCTCCTTACAGTCACTTTCTTCTAGCTCTTTCTAGCCCCTTATCCCAGTCTAACCAATCAACCTCACAAAGCTAAGTTTTCTCAGGCTCAACATCCCTGGCTCCCAGGACACTGGGTCTGTATGGAAGCTGCCAGCCCAGGTTTACCTGCCTGACCAAGTCCTGGGTGGTGAAACCGACCATCGTCAGGCAGGAGTACTACGTAACTCTATCAAGTCATACCTGTCTGTGCATTTTCCTCCCTATGTCCCCGTGGTACTCTACTCCCTTTTTAAGTGACACAAATGAAACCCAAATAGCATGCCCAGAGGACTTGTATCTTAAACAAGGAAACACTTTTATGTGGCATTATCTCATTTCTTCTTTTCTTCAAAGTCTATTACCCTTCAATTAGCATATGTAAAATATAAACCCCGAATCAAATTTCCATGATCTCATCTCCAATGTGTACTCTTTTTCCTTGCTTTGATCACTCTTGATCTCTCCACCTCTTCCCATTTTCTCTGACACCCCTTTTCAAGGGCATTAACTTCTGTCCAGCTTCTTTTGTAACTTCTGTCCTGCTCCTGTTAGGTCTTAATCTAGTCTGGATTGCACTCTAGCCCTTTCCTAAAGGAAGCTATTGACTCCCTTAAATTTGCAATCCAGGTCTACATTCCCCTAGTTCTCCAACGTTGATTCCATCTTATTATTTTTCTACCTCAGTACCAGTCTTCCAAGTCTCTAAGGAAATCATCAAGAGCTCCTTAAGTGATAGAAATGAAAAGTAGAGTTGATACCACACCAACAGGCCTTAAGTAAAAACAAGTCTTAAGTAAAAACATGTTATCAGGCTTCCTCTACCTTCAAGCCCTGTGTTATCCATTAACTTCAGTGTGTAAAATCTAACCTAACTTGAATCAAATTTCCATGATCTCCTCAACTCTAATCTGCACTTTCACTTCACCTAGATCACTTGTGGCCTTGTCCAGGATTTTCTTGCCCCAAATCCCACTGTAGCTACAACACTGTATGTACTACAACTCCTTCTTTTTGTGTGTGCGTGTGTGTGTGTGCACGCTCGCTACCAAAGATTGAAGCCAGAGCCTTGCCACTGAGCTATATCCCAAAACTTTTTTTCATTTTATATTTTGAGGCAGGGTCTCCTTAAATTTCTAAGTTGCCCAGGCTGGATTTAAACTCATGCTTCTCCTGCCTCAGCCTCCCATAGCACTGAGATTACAGACATTCACAACCATTCCTGGCTCCCTGTGGAATCTTGAGCACAATATTCTGGAGTCTCCTTTCCCTCGAGCTCCCTCACATACACATGAGTTATACTTGCTCTTCCTTTACTTCTCTAGCTGACCCTGGACCCTTCCCTAGCTAGGCTCACTTCTGCCCCTATCCAACCTCCTAGCCTACAGCACATGCTGCAGCATCTGCTCCAGTGTATTACCTACACACCTCCCTTCCTTGTACATCTGTTTTAACTACCTCTCCTTTGCACATAAGCACCAAAATTTCCACCATGGGCCATTCCCACGCTCTCTTCTGCCCCACTACCAGGGCTTTTTCATTCTTTTTCATTCTAGGGGTGAAAAAATCATATGACATTGTAGAATTTTGCTACTCAGTGTTCAAGTTCAACAAACACTTGTGCCAATGGACAATTGTTTTAACTGCCTTGATCAGCACCTTCCCCCATTCTCCTAAGCAGTTGGTTTCTCTAAGACTTCAACACTCTCCTGAAATCCCTATTCCTATCTCACATAAAGTATGTGAATTTGTTCTATCTAATTCCACCAGTGACTTCCAATTTCCAATCCACAGGGTACTTGCTGGCCCTCAGCTTACTGGACTTCTTTGCTGTGTGGGACACTGCTACTCCCTGCCCGCTTTATGGAACTCTGTTCTCTGGATTTCTATGGAAATATAAATATGGTAATGATCATATTTTAAGTGATCCTAAGTGACTAGAGGTGAAAAGAATGATAGTATCTAGAAAGAAGAACAAGTAGGCAAGAGGAAACATCTGCTTTAGGTCCTTCTTTTGGCTGTTTGGGCAGAATATTCTAGGTTCTATTCTGGGGGAGGTTACCATGAGGAATTCATAGAGTCTGTAGGTCACCATAACCTCCCCAAGAATAGGAATCTAGAATATTCTGCCCAAACAGCCCCAAGCCTTCCAAGTGTGCACTGTCCCTGGATCCAAATCCTGACATTGGACTGTATTACACCTAGGCCCAAAAGGTGGAAAGAGCAGCTGTTCACTCAAGGGTGGGAACAGCTTTGGGAGGCAGGTGGGGGTGACCACATGTTTGCAGCAGCCAAGTATGAAAAGAAAAGAGAGGGAACCATGGTAGCAGCTGTGTCTCCCCATCCTGCTGCCTTCCAAAATGGAACTCCTACCTGTATTTCCAATATGGAACTCTGAGGAGTAGGAAAATCCTAAATTCAAGTCTCCACATTATTATAACAATCTATTTTTCAAGGTGGGAGAGTAAAACACATTACTTAAGTTTATTAGCTTGATTTAAACTCTTTTGTATTAAAATATCTTTATTTTGGCATCTTTTCTTTAATGGTAGCTTAGCAAAATGTAGAATTTTAGGTTGGCAGGTCTTTGAGGATAACATTATTTTAGTTTTTTGTTTGTTTGTTTTGGTACCAGGGATCGAACTCAGGACCTTGTGCTTGCCTGGCAGGCACTGTGCCACTAAGCTAAATTCCCAGCACTATTTTAGTTTTTTAAACTTTTAAAAATTGTGACAAAATATACATAGCATAAATTTTCCACCTTGACAGTTTCTAAGTGTACAACTCGGTGTCATTGGGTACATTCACACTGTAGTGCTACCATCACCACCATCTTTTTCTTCTCCCAAAACTAAAACCCTGTATCCACTAAACAATAAATTCCCATTCCTGTCACCCCATTTCCCCTGATAACCACTGTTCTATTTTCTCTATCAATATGGACACTCAAATTACCTTGTTAAGTGGGATAATATAGTATTAGTCCTTTTAGGACTGGCTTATTTCACTTAGCATCATGTCCTCAAAGTTCACCCATGTTGTAGCATGTATCAGAATGTCCTTTCTTGTTAAAGCTGAATGATGTCACAGTAGGTGCCTATGCCACCTCATGTCTATCCATTCATCTGTAGGTGGACACTTGAATTACATCCACCTTTCATCTACTGTGAATGGTGCTGCCATGAACATGAGTGAACCCATATCTGAGTCCTTTGCTTTATGACTTAAATATTCAGGCATACTGCACATGGCTTCCACTTGTACTTTTGCTTCAGGCTCCACAAATGTTCACGCAGGCCTGGATAGAAACCAGAGCTGCGAATTCCTACTTACCAAAAACAGCAACTAGCTTTCATCTTAGGTGCCAACTTTCAGTTCTGTAGAAACTTCTATGCAGATTGGCAATGAAAGTCAAAAAAGGATGAATATTGAAGGGATTAGTGGTGCCTTTCCTGGGTGCATCCACACTTTCCCTAACCTGATCGCATTTCCTCATTTCCTATGGGAGAAAATTAGGGTCAAGAACAGCTAAAATATTTTTCTACTTTGGATAGCATGAGGATTCAGAACCTCTGACTCCAGGTCTGAGTATTTTCTTAGGGCTGAAGGTGGGGCCACTCCATCAGCAGAAGGCATGAGGAAGAAACTTTTCAGGTCCCTCACAGAGATGCTGGGCTTGTGCTCAGAAAGAGGATAGAACGGGATGAAATAATTAATTTTAAAATATTATGTAAGACAAATGCAGTAAGTGGTTCTCTAACAAAGCCAATAGTGTTCTGAATTAAGGGAAATTATTCTGACTTAATTTTAATGAAAATGATATAAACAATCAGTTTGGAGACACAAGGAAATATTTTAATAGCAGGTCTGAGTTTGAGGAATTTAAATGAGGTTAAACTAGCTAGGCTTTGGAAATGGCTATTTGAGGAGGAAATATATAAACCAACACTGTTATTCTTCTCATAATCATAGGTCATGAATGGAAGACATCATGTGAGCAGACAAGCATGAGGGAACGGTCTGGAACCTGAATCTGTGGTTGACCAGCTGTATGGCCTTAGACAAGATAAAGCCCTTCATTACTCTAAACTTCCCCTTCCTTCTTTATAATACAGAGGCAATATCTACCTTTCACTGTTGCTATGATCATTAAAGATAATGAGATAAAAAACATAAGTACAGAAAGTAGGCATTTGAGTCATTAGCTCTGTAGCATTTGTACCCTTCATTTAGTGACTACTAAGCCTCTGTTGGGCAGCAAGCATAACTGGGCTAGGGATCCCATTTCCCCATCAGGGGGAGAAAAGCAAAACCAAATAAAGTGTCACTAAAGTGGCACCCATAGCCATCTCACTAGCTCACAATTCCTTTTTCGTTTTCCATATTTTTGAGTCTGTGGCATCTGTTGCCCCAAAAATATTTCCAGTCTTCTTTGTAGGAGAGCAGCCAAATCTCTGAGGACATCCCAACAGACAGTGCTTGGTTTAGTGTTGGAAGCAGCTCCATGCAACTGACACTCTGATGGTGGATTATGATTGTCCACTTGCCTGGATTAAGGGATGCCTAGCAGATCAATAAAGAACACTTCAGGCATGTCTGTGAGGACATCTCCAGAGGCGATTGGTATGTAGCCCAGCAAACTGAAGGAAGAAGACCCACCCTGATTGTGGATGGTGTTACCCAATAATCTTACAGCCCAGACAAAATATAAAGGGGGAAAAAGAGAAAGTAGCCCCCTTCTGCTGCAGCGGGTTCATCCTTTGCTACTGCCATTTCCCATGCACATCAGACTCCAGCTGCTTCAGCCTTTCAGTGCAAACTCACACCAGCCACTCTCTAGGGAGCTTCCAGCCCTTCAGTCTTAGACTGGCACTGCACCCTTGATCTCTCTTGTTCTTGTAGCTTCCAGCTTCTTTTGCATTGGGCAGCAACTGGATCCTCTGGCTCTAAGTGTGCAGACAGCTATTGAGTATCCTCCTGCCCCTGATTCTGTAAACCTAATAAACACTCTTGCATAATTATGCATATAAATGTATATTTTTTTCTTTTGATTCTGTTCCTCTGGAGATTCCTAACTAATACAGACATATGCTATGGAGCAGAAATTCAAAAACATGCTACTTGTACTCAGCTTTCAGCTGTGCCACTTCCTAGATGAAATCAGTTCTTTTTTTTTTTTTTTTTTTTTTTTTTTTTTTTTTTTTTTTTTTTTTTTTTTTGTACTGGGGATCTAATTCAGGACCTTGCATTTGTGAGTCAGGTATAGTGCCACTGAGCTAAATCCCTGGCCAAGATGAAGCAGTTCTGGAATAGCACTGTCTCCCTTTCCATCCTTAAAATGGGAACAACAATACTGCCTCTTTTCTGGAGTTGATATAAGGCCTAAATGCACTAATATACATTAATGTCACTGTAACATAAGCTCAGAGCTTTACAAATTCACCTATTGTTAATAAGATATCCATAAATGGGGTCAGCCGGGGGTTTAGTTCAGTGGTTCCGCTGCCTGCCTTGCAAGCTAAAGGACCCGAGTTCCATCCGCGATACAAAAAAAAAAAAGGATTATAAAATATCCATAAATGGTTGACATAAAAGATTCACCTGTTTCCATAACAAACATAGGCCTTGTCCCTTAGGAACTGTTTCTACCTTGCACATTGCTTAGCAGGACTACACAGTGTAAAGAACTTCAAATTATTGGCTCTAAACAGATAAGTAAATTATAGGGGAATGGAAGAATTCTAATGCCCACCCAGCACCCCTAAAAATGGACTCTAACTTCCCTGTAGCAATCTGTGTCCCCTCAAGTCAGCACAGTTATTCTCCCTTCAGTATGAAGGTAAAGGAAAACAACATAAGTAAAGAATTAAAATACTCTTTCCTGATACTTTGAGCCCATAATTCCCCATCTGGGAAACCATTTAAAGTAAATCACTCTCCTACAAGAACTTAACGATATGTATGCAATATTTTTGTAGCAGGAATTAAAACCCAAGCTTCAACTGAGGCACAAAGATACAGTAACTACTGCTTTCCAAAGGAGGTGTTAAGTCTAAATACAACACTTTAAAGAGACTTAATTAAATATTGCTTCTATAGGACTCTTCTGAATTCCTGACTCAAAGATATGAAAGAGCTGACAATGAGGAGAAACAGATTTAGGGGAGAGAAATTCTTGGGAAGAAATTGTGCTGTGTATCTTTCCTCCTCACCAAAGTGAGAGGAGTGCTTCCCCTTTCATTTTCAACTCTGGAGAGGAATCAAAGCGACCATTTAAAAAGCTCAAGATGTGCAGCTGAAGGGTACAGACACAGGTGCCTAACTCACACTTGAGAAAGCAGTAGCAACTGCTACAGGAGAGAGGGTGCCCTGTGGGAAGAGATGCTGTGAATCAAAGGTATGTACACCCCAGGAACCAGAGACAAGACCCCCTAGTACAACAGCCTGCGTGGGATCTTATTAAAAGGGATGCTGCCGGAGACCATGAAGGTGGCAGTATTAGAACCCAACAGAGAAAGTCTGTACAAATAGTCTGTGGAAAACAAGGGACACTGGGTAGCAGCCAGACCAAGAGAATCACCACTCCCAGAAGGAGCTGGCTGTCGACAGCAGCCCATGTCTTGACAGCACCAGGTGAGAACCATCCTATCCCATTCCCGTTCCGCACCTCCTCCTCGTCCCCCCTCCCCCTCCTTCTCCTTACCCTAGTCAGAAACAGTAGCTACTGTTTAGAGTAGGGAAGCCAGAGCCAGCTGACCACAGCCTCTCACCAGCCTACCTGAACATAGGAAGAGGATTGGCCTTATGTGAAGATTAAAATGTGACTTTTTATTTGGAACTAGATATTTTCACTTCTAAAAGGAGATCATGAGACTTAAAGCAACTTTGTAATCAGAAAAGTCATGGGACTGCCTTAAGTTTTCATTTGGGGTCAGGGAAATATTTTCCTTCCCCAGATAAATTTTTTTTTAAAGCCAAAATTTTGAGAGACAAAAATCTGTTTATTTCCTGTGAGTCCAATTTCTTACATATGCCATTCACATATTTTGTTGTTGTTGTTGTTTTGGTTATGGTTTTGGCTTTTTAGTTAGAGTATCACTATGTTGCCCAGTCTGCTCTTAAACATGTGAGTTCAAGTGATCCTCTCACTCTCAACCCCAGAGTAGCTGAATCTACAAGTATGTACCACCACATCACACTTACATGTTCTGTTTTTTATAGTAGAGAAAAATTGAGAATTAGTTATCTTTTGGGTAATAAGAAAATAATTATATGAATGTACTACATACTTTAAATTAGTTGTATACATATTGAAGATATAGTCCTACTTGAAATAAATAAGTCACACATGTGTAAATACCGAATAGTTTCTCTGGTGTGAATAAACTATAATAGAACATAAGATCCTAATGAGATAATTGACAATGTGAGATAGGAAGAAAAGGGCTAAAGGTGTAGGGAAAGTGGGAAGGGTGGGGGAAAGGGAATAAGGGAAAAGAAAAAATAGGAGAAAATGGAAATAAAGTGTTTGTAAATGGGTAAGGGAGGAGGGGGTGAAAGGAGGGCAGGGATAAGGGGGAAAAATGAGAACCAAGACCTGTCATGTAAAGGTACAACATCCCAATAATGAATGTAACTGTACTGTATACCTAAAATGTACCAATAAACTCAATGAGGAAAAAAATTTTTTAAATAAATTAGCTGTATACAGAAGGGAAGGAGACAGCACTGCAGAAGGCAGATTCCTCCCTACATTCCCTCCCTCCTATCTGGAAAGGAAATCCAGCTTCTGAGTAGACTGAAGTTGGAGCCTGAGGGAAAACTTGACCTGTGGCTAGAGAAAGGGAGAGATAGCAACTCAAAAACAGGCCATTCCTCGTGCCCTCAGTCATCTCCCAAACACAAGGAAACACTGTCCCAGAGGCATCCTACTTGGACAAGGGAAGGCCCCAGCCCTAAGCAGAGAAGGGCTGGACCCACATGCTGGATGGGACCCAAATATTGTTGGCTGGAGTTTGTGGATCTCATCCCTAGAGACACAGGGGAGGGAGGAGACTGTAGATTCAGTCCAGAGTGAGTGCTTTCCTATTGTTTCCCTGAACACCAGAAAGATCTGAGATGGTGGGAGAGTCCTACCCCTGCCCTCCTCCTGCATTGGTGAAGGAGGCTGGGGATTGGCCAAGCCCTACGGACTGGAAAGCAGAAGTCTCCAGTCAGGGAAGTTAAAGGTCTGAGCAGGAGAAAATGGAGGAGTCATATGGAGCAGAAAGTTTCTGGTGACCCTGGGAGGAAGGCCCCTGCACAGAGAATATCAAGACTACCCATAGGATTTACCCTACAGGGAGGGGAAGTCTTCAGTGGAAGTTGATGGAGAATCTGGTGTAAGAGAAACTGTTTCACATCCTCTTTCCTAATTACCTCAAGCATGGTTTGCAGCAGGGACTTGTGTCCAGGGAGACCACAGCCCTTGCCCTTCCCAGGCAGGGGGAAAATTGGCTCAGCTGCCTGCAAGTAGATTTAGCTGCAGTGGGAGGGCATGTGTGGGTGCGCTGGCCTGGTATCATGCCATGTGAGGCTTTGAGTTGCTTGTCAGTTCCAAGAGAGGAAAGAAAATTGATCTAACAGAGCAATTAGATGACACTAAGAATATTAACATGATGCTTTGTATCTAGATGCCCCCCAAAGCCTCATACACTTATAGGTGTGTCTTTTTCAGAGCTGATAGGAGCTAGGATGTGGACCTGGAATTAAAGGTATGTGGTTTTAAATTAGTCCAGTGATTGGAGTTAGCATAGTTTAACAGGCTGGGAAGCCCCACCTGGGTGTGTGGGTGACACCATTCAATAGGTTTATAGCCTGGACAGAATATAGGCGAAGAGAACACCAGAGTGCTGCTGCTTGATGCTTGCTGCTTGCTGCTTGCTGCTTGCTGCTTGCTACCTGCTGCTTCCTCCTGCCTGTCCTGCCATGGACTGTTTCTCCTCTGTAATGCCCCTCTGCTATGCCACCCTACCTTAGAGCCAGATAGACTGAAACCTCTACAAACTGTGAGCCAAATAAACTGTTCCTCCTTTAACTTGTGTGTGCTGCATATTTTGTCTCAGCAATGAGGAAAGTAACTATGACAATTAATTGATTACAATTAGAGGAAAAATTAGAGGACAACACACACAGAATAAAATATCTGTTATAGAAATCATAGCAGAATATTTTCCAAGAAGGGGAAAGAACTCAACATACAGGTAAGCAAGGCTTGTAGAATGTCAAAAAGAAAAAGGAAGAGGAGGACTAATTTAATACCATACATCCTTAATCCCAATACCACAGCCTACCTTATCTCTGAAAAGACCCACCTATGAGTTCATGAGGCTTTGAGGGACATCTAGATACAAGTCATAACATTAGGAGGAGGAGGAGGAAGAGAGGGAAAAGGAAGAGAAGAGGAAGAAGGAGAAGAAGAAAGAGGAGAAGAAGCTCTGTATGACACATTGTTATGGCTTGTGTCTTGATATCCCCTCAAAGCCTCATGCAGTCATGAGTGGGGCTTCTTCTGGCATTGATTTATTTAATGCTAGGCTCAAGGGCTCTAGGATTGAGGATGTGAGTGCTACCCATCCTAAATAATCTGCATACAATAAAAGGGGCAGAAAGATGTTATCCTTCCCCTTCCCTTGTTACTTTTGCTGTCTTCCACTGCCATGAACTTTTGCCCCTCTGCCACCCTGCTCTGGATCCAAACGATTATGGACTGAAGTCTCCATGAACTGTAAGTCAAAAATACCTGTCCCTCTTTAACTTTGGGTGCCAGGTATTTTGTCTCAGCGATGAGAGAAAAGTAACTAACATGCACATCATAGTCAGAATCCCAGAAGTCCAACACAGGATAGAATTTTAAAAAGTATAAGAGAAAAGCAACAAATCACTTATAAAGGCAAACCCATTAGAACTAGAGCAGACTTCTAGACACAAACCTTAAAGGCTTGTACAGCTTGTAGTGAATTCTTTCAAGCCCTAAAAGAAAACAACTTCCAACCCAGACTGATGTATCTTGCAAAACTATCTTTTAAAAATGGAGATATAAGGCTTTTCCACTAAAAAAAAAAAAGAATCTAAAAAAAAATTAATGATCACCAAACCAATACTCCAAGAAATTTTCAAAGATAACCTATAAAGAGAAAATAAAGCCAACAATGTCAAAAATTCTACTGGAATGAATACATTGGGTAGTGTCAATGGTTAAGCAGAAGGGGGGAGCTGCAGAAGGAAAATAGTGCAATGACAAGAATAAGTCAATATTTTTCAATAATAACACTCAATGTGAATGGCCTCAACTCCCCCAGACATAGATGGGCAGATTGGATCAAACATAAAATTCATTGACTTACCACATACAAGAGGCACATCTATTTCAAAAAGAAATTCATAAAACAGTATTTCATGCACCAGGACCCAGAAAGCAAGCAGGGGTAACAATCTTATTCTCAGACAAAGTAGACTTCAAGGTAAAACTGATCAGAAGGAGGAAAGAAGGTCACTATATATTAATTAAGGGAACATTTCAACAGGAAGAGATAACAGTTGTGAATTTAAACACACTGAATATTGGTGCAGCCAAATTCAAACTACTGAACGTAAAAGATCAAATAAATACCAACACAATCATACTAGGAGGCCTCAATAACTTATTTTCACAAAAAAGCAAATAAACTAAACAAAAAATTAGCAAAGAAAAATCAGTGCTAAACTACAACTTTGAACAAAGAGACTTAATAGATATCTACAGAGTGTTCTACCCTACAACAACAGACTACACATTATTCTTAACAGCATATAGAACTTTCTCAAAAATAGACCACATACTAGCCCATAAAACCTGCTTAAATAAATACAAAAAAAAAAAAAAAAAAATCTGGCCACCAGAGTAATGCAAAATAAGACCACACTGAGTTTCTTACAGCAGAATGACAATCACCAAAACAAAAGCAAAAAACAAACAAACAAACAAAACTATGTCATTGAGGCTGCAGGGGGAAAGGTACACTTCTATACTGTTGGTGGGAATGTAAATTAGTACAGCAACTATGGAAATTAGTATGAAGACTCTTCAAAAATTAAAAATAGAAATTCCATTCAGTCCATTCAAGGTATCTTCACAAAAGAGTTAAAGATATAAATACATACATATCAATGTTTATAGCAGCACATCTCATAATAGCTAAATCTTGGAAGAGGCTTATATATCTATCAACAGACACATGTATAAAGAATATGTAGTTATGGGCTGGAGATTTGGCTCAGTGTTTTCGCCACCTGCCTCGCAAGTGCAAGGACCCAAGTTCAATTCCCAGTACCAAAAAAAAAAAATTAAGATGCTATAATCATGTGCCAGCTCCTCATAAGGAATATAATCATTATGTACTACAAAATGGACTAATAAAAATAAATAAATAAAAATTTTAAAAACAACAAGGATAAATTGTTTGCTAATGGGAAGGGAATATAGTCACCCCTGGGGCTGCCCAACAGCCTTGCTTAACCATTGGCTGCCAAGAAGTCAGCTGATCCCTGGCCTGGGCCACTGTTCAATGCATCACAAACTGCTCTGCAAGCCATTAATTCCAAGATACATGGTGCACATTAATTCAATATTTTGAATTGCCCTGCAAAAAAGAAATTTGTGGAAATTTGTTTAACCCAGGATCTTACATGCCTCTTATTTTTAACATACACGGTGGTTAAAACAAAACAACAAAACACTAGCCATTTAAACACATGCAGTCTTCAAGGCCCTGTTTGGGAAATGCCATCCTGATTTGTAGTTAATCAAGGTAGCAATAACTTCAGTTGGAAGGCTACTGCTAAGGAACTGTGATTGTGAGTTTATGCCATTCTTCTTGATGAGCCTTCCTGAAATAAATCTTGTTCCTTTGCACATCGATAGAAATCCACCTACTGCTGGCTAAGAAGACTCACTCACCCACTTTAACCAAAAACGACTAAAATGAAGCAAAAAGGCCTATGTTTGATGAGTACATCAAAGTCTGGATACTTTTAGAAGAAAGTTATAGCTTGCAGAGTTTCTCTGGATTTTGTTACTTTATACCTCGTGCTTTATCATATTGAGAGTGATTTCTTCACCACGTCTCTGGTAGATGCCACCATTTATCTTGTTGAAGTCCAAAGTTGGATGGCCTCAAATGAACTTTGTGACTGTTGCAACCCCAGCAGCAGTCAGGAAGACAAAGTTGTGTAAGATGAAGGAAGATGACTATTTATCTAATCCCATAAATTCAGCCACAGGGATCTCCTGCTCTTTAAGGTGCCTGGAAATGATGAACCCTAACTCCTCCCCTCTTGGCAAGCCCCTCGGAAGTACATGACCAAAGTGTCTACAGCAGCATAAAAATATGTCAGAGCCATAACACAGACAGAGACCTATACAGGGCCCAGGGTCCCTGAGGTGCCTGATAGGTTCTTTTCTCTTTGCAAACAATTTCCCACAGGATTTCACCTACCATTGTAAGTCCTCTCCCGGAATTTTGGATCACTTGGTTATGTGTTATGTACATGCACCATGTCACACACATCTATACTTTATCCTTATGAATACACAACTTCATTTCTCCTGGTGACCAGAGAACCAAGCCTTGTATTCCCCAGTACATTAAAAAGATGTTTGTTGTATATTAGAGAGGTATAATTTCACTATTTAGTTCCCGAAACTTTCTTCTTATAGAAGTACAGTATATTTATTTCATCCTATTTCTCAAACGCAAATTTCTTAAACATTGGATTTAATCTCCATGTTCCCACTTTTGAAACTGAGCAGGGAAAGACTCGAGTGATAAGCATTAGCAGATAAACACTTACATCCAGAGAGAATTGGAGATACTTTTAAGACCAGCTGCAAACCATTTCATAAATGTGTGGGAAGTGTTTTCTTGTATAATCTGTATTACATGTAGGGCTGTGACTGATAGTGTGTGGCTAAAACACAGTAAGTGAGAACAGAGTACTGTGGCCAGAGGGGGGAAAGTTGTTATATTAGGAAAAGCATGAAAAGCATAAATAATACATTGAGGAGGTCACAGCATGAGCTACTAAGTCACCCAGAGTTATTAGAATCATTTGTTATTTATGGTCTCATTTTACAAACCATCATTCTTCTCTCCCAAATAAGCTCTTCATGATTGACAGAGAGGCCATATTCCTCCTGTGGCACTCTGGTAATTCAGAGGTTCCGTAATTTTCCTAATGGAAAAAAATCAAATTCATAAAAAATGTTCAGTACCTGGCAAAGGGCCTGGGACTATATTCAGGATGTGATACAACACATTGATTTGATTACTTTCTTTTTCAACACACACTGGGCTCTCCAAAACTGGTTTTGCTTTCATTCCAAACTCTCTTGGCACAGCTCTTCTAGGTCCTTGGATGGAGTGAAAGCATTTGCTGTTGGTGTCTTTTTCCAAGAAAACACACGAATGTACTAGAGAAAATGTACTAGTGAAAAGATTTGAATGCAAATGATCTAATATAGACATTGTTCAGGAATTTACCTTGATGCAAAGGATGAAAGCCTCAAATTCGAACATGCTCAGATTACATTGCTTTGTAAACTAATTTAAAATTCACTATGAAAAATAAAGGGACGGAGGGGTTAGTGAACATACTTAGGGTTGGGTTCAAGCAGATGAAAAGATCACATTCCCTGAATCCTGGGATGGGCACCATTTATACTCACTGTTTCTTTCTGTGCCATATGTCTTCCACACTGATAATGTGGTTATGACAACCAGATATAACACAACGAGACTATGTCAAGGAGGGCCCAGAGAGAAGGTGCCCTGGACCAATGACACACACTTTCTGTCTCAGCAAATTCAGGAGCAAGTATTTCTGGACAAAACTGTAGCTGTAATCATGCAGAATATATTTGGGAGGGAGGAAAAGTAGTGGTTTGTAAAATGGGCCCATAAGTGTCAAAGAGCCAATAAGCCTACTAAACATCTCTTGGTTTTATGACTGCTTCTTGTACAGTGGCTATGTGGGACCAGAATCGGTAGAGCCAATGGATGGCTAATTGAGACATGATATACCTGTCATGCTTGAAGGGCATTGCCAGCAGTTGATCTTTCCATTTCTTTCTAGCTATAAGTAGCATTCGCTCTTTTCCCATCATATATTTTTTTCATTGAGTCTATTGGTACATTTTAGGTATATAGTATAGTTACATCCATCATTGGGATCTTGAATCTTTACATGACAGGGCTTGGTTCTCATTTTTTCCCCTTATCCCTGCCCTCCCTTCACCCCTCCTCCCTTCTGTATTTACAAATACTTTATTTCCATTTTTCATTTTTTCCCTTCATATATTTAAACTTATTTCCATTTTCCTTTAACATATTTAACAGATTATTTATTATCTATATTTAACACATTTTATGAATTCTCCCTTTCTCATAAGCTATTTCCTTACCCATCTAAACATAATGTCCTCGGAGTTTTACCAATGTCTCATAAGCTGCTATTCACTTTCCATGTGTAATCAACATTTTTTGTGTGTTAGCTTTCCTATTTCCTGACTCCCGTAGCAGAAGTCAGTGTATATTATGTATGCGCCTTCTTTGTGCCTATTAATAGACCCCATGGAGAGATCACAAGAGACAGAAATACTAGAAGGATCTTCAGGCTTTCTTTTCTTTTTCACAAACTTTAATTCTTTCCACAAGAGCATGAATAATGTTATTAACGGTGTTTTTAGGTATCCACCTTGGGGGTTTGATCTGAAACAGGGAGGGGGATTGTGTTATGAAATCACTGGAACATGCGCTCATTCCAATTTTGGGCTATTTAGTTGAACATTTGTAAAAAAAATCAACTCTTGGCCTAACTTTCCTTGAAAATTTCACTTAATACAAATCAGCCATGTATAAGATGTAATTGAAAAATGAGGTGAATGTTTAAATGGTATAAATTAATACTGTAAAAAGTGAATTATCATTAATCCACCTCAAGATAGTCCCCCTCACTTTGAATACATCCCATCCAACTTTCTGAAGCAGTTCTGGAAGTCCTCTTTCGTGTCTTTAGTTACATTGTCATAGTTGTCTCAATGCCCAGAGTCAATTCATAATCTTTGACCATTCGTGGTCATTCTGACTTTGGAGAAGAGCCAGAAGTTGCACAGTGCCAGCTCCAGTGAATAAGGTAAATGAGAACATGCCATAATGTTTTTGTGACCCTGTCTTTCCATTGGATGGTACTCAACAACAGCATTCACTACATTTTTATCACACCTCATAAAAAAACTCACAAAGACTTTCAGAACTGTTTCCGTAAATGGCAAGAATAATGGGATGTGTGCTTTGAAGTGAGGTAGAGTGTTTTTAGAGAGATTAATGGCAATATGTCCTTTACTGCAATAAATTTTTCAAATTTAAACAGATACTGTATATTTCAATCACATTCTGTAGGTAAAAAGGAGCCACAGAGAAACATTTCATTGAGACAAGGTACAGAACATTAGAATCTGAGTAAGTTAAAGTTCTAATGATCACATTGCTCTGCAATCCTTGCATTGGAATACCAGAAACAGAATCTTTCTGTTGCTGTGTCACTGTGAGATTTAGTCAAAGTATCCACTGCTATCTAAGCTTATATTTTTGGCCATCTGTGCAAGAAGGGCAGGAAAATCTGCATAAAGAAAGGTAAAGAGGGCCTCCACCCTACCTCACAAGGATGTGTCCAAAGTTTAGCCTTCTCAAATATCACAGGGAGGGTGGTGACTCCATACACAGTATTTGGGGCTTGCTGTCAGATCCCAGCTGTTTAACAGCTACTATATGTATAATCATAAGAAAACCATTGAATCTCTCTGAGCCCTGGGTTCTTAATTTTCCTTTTTCATAAAATGATGACAGTAATAATACCCACAAGGTTTCAGTTCAGAATGAATGAAATGAATTGCATAAATGTCATAATGCACTATATCTACATCATAGTTCTATAGTTGTTGTAGTCATCATTACTATATTAGCAAGACCAGCAGTAAAATGAAAATTATATTATTGTAGGAATAGAATTTCTAAAATACCTCCCTACCTAGTTGGGCATGGTGGTACACACCTATAATCTCAAAATTCTAGGAGGCTGAGTCAGGAGAATCACAATTTTGAGCCACCCTAAGCAACTTAGCAACTAACCAAAATCCTGTCTCAAAATTTAAAATTACAAATGGGCTGAGGATATGGGAAGGCCCTGGATTTATTCCCCAGTACTGCAAATAAATAAAAGACCTCCCTATTTGTTGGCTAAAGCCCTAAATCTTTTCAGTGAAATAAAGTCTTTTATTTTTGAATTGGCAAAGGATCTCAAAATGAATCTATCTTCCAGAAATTGCAATGTGTTCATTTGAATTGACACAAACACTTAAATTTCTTTTGTAAATTTATATACATGCGTGTGTGTTTGAGTGTGTATATGATATGCAGATCTCTCTGGACCTTAGAATTCACCAATCTGGCTGGTTAGCAAATTAAACTGGAAAATCTGCTCTGGAACTGAAAGTCAGTCTGGGGTTTCCCCTGAGTCTCTGGGTCTTCCTCAAGAACATAGATTACAGCAAAGCAAGGTCATTTCAGTAGTGCCTTTGCCCATCCCTGAGCCAAGTGCGGGAAGGAAAGAAGAGTATACAACAGCTAGCAGGGTGCTTGCACAGGTGAGGTTTCTGGTTCTGCCACTGCTGCACCACTCCTTGTATTCTCCAGCAGAACAGAGAGAGAACACTTGCAGTGGATTGAGGCTTTTCTAGTAGCTTACATTTAAACAAAGAAAAATGGAATGATATAGTCTGAGAATGTCAAGATTTGGGTAGAGAATGGAGAGAAGGCAGAAGTGTTCAGTCAATAAAGTTTTACTTACAGAATAATGAAAATAATTAATCATCTATGTTCAATTTGTACCTGGCCATGTTGTAAAGGCTAACCTCACTTAATAATTGCAAGAACCATACAGATAGTTGGTAGTCTTCCCTCCTGGTGACAGTTTAGGAAACACAGGATTGGAGGAATTAGGTAACTTGCTGAAAGATGTAAAGGCAGGATCTGAAGACAGACATGCTGGCACTGGACTAGGAAAAACATAATGAGGGTGAACATGTATGAAGCTCTATGTTGTGGATATTGCACTAAACATCTGTTTTACAAGGATTATCTCATGTAATCCTTTCAGTGACCTCATATAGTATCATTATGATTCCCATTGCACAGATGAGATCACAGAGTTTGGATACACAAGGTGACTTGTCCACTGTCCTGGAGGCCTCAAAGAAGGTTACTATGTTAAAAGGATGCTTTGAATCTCATACCACAAACCTAAGCTTTGGAATTGCTGCTAATGAGTACACAAGATGACTTTTGCAATGTCTACTTTAAGGGATCTTCCTTTTTGCTGTATAAGAATATCAGGACCTATTCAAACAAAGAGGAGCTATTTGAGGATGCAGAATTTCCATGCTTCACTTTTTCTTAACTTTTCAGTAAAAATCTCTTCTGATTATGCTGTATCATACTGTGATTTCCCTTGTGTTACTTTTGCCCAAATGTGAAAGACATTAGCTAATGAGGTCTGTGCTCATGTCAAAAAGTGAAAACATTCAATTATATAATACTGAGAACAGTTCCATCAGCAACTTTCTGCTTTCTTTGATCATCTGAAATCCATCCCAATGGATAAATCTTGTCTATAGGTAAATGGATCCATTTTTCTTACTACCTAAAATAACAAAAAGCCAATTCAGATTTCCATGCTTTTACCATATTTTTTCTTCTCTTTCTCTATTTTTTGCAAGTCCATGATTTCTCCTTAAGCCACATGCACAATTTACACATGCTCTTAAATTAAATGCACTCTTAAATTAAATGAAATTAAATGTAAGAAGATCAGCTAGACCTAACTTTGATGAAGGATCTGATGTGTGCCCACAAGAAGATGAAGTGTGCAGAAGACCAAACAGTTTCTGGGTGATGACAAAGGATAGCATCATTTTTGAAAAGCAAAGAGGGAGGAAATTTGCTTTGGATCAGGAGGATTTTCTTGGGATTTTTTTCCCCCCACAAGATCCAACAAAATGTATCAGGTCATCTCCCACTAATCTCTATTCCATTCCTTTTGTGTCTCCAAATTCATGCTGAGTTCTGTCCTAATCACTCAGCAGTCCCAGCTCAGCCATAGCAACCAGCAGAAACCAGACACTGTTGACAGAGCCCTGACAAGCCCAGCATCTTGGCAGGTGTAGAGATCTTATTCCTAGGGTTCAATTACACTCCTATTCCTAGAGAGTAGGAGTCAGGATGCCATGAAAACCCAACCTTCCCTTGGAGCACAAGAAAACAAAGCAGGGTCAATAAGTCACCTCTGTATATTCAAGCTCTTTGGCTTCCACTTTGTTTCCTAGGCCTCGTTTCTCCTTAGTAGAACTTCTTGGTGCTTCACCTTTTATAAAAAGCCTCCTTCTATTCCTTATCTCAAAGGGTGAACAATTCATGGGAAGAATGACTAATTGTACAATAGTACTTGGAGGACAATCAAATCCGTTAGATATTTTATGAGAATACAAAATGACACCCTTTTCTCTAGGTGGGCAATTAGCATGGAGACAGGACCGTGGTATACATCTCATCTCCCACTTGACCCCTTTACCAGAGCCTTTAAGAATACAACATACAGACCTTCATCAGAGCAGGCCAGTGAGGACTGCCCAGCCATGCAGATGCCTCTGCAGCCTCCCTCCCCCTCCCATGCTCTCGGGCCTCCTGGTTGTGCCAGTACCTGGATCCACACTGCAGAGGCACAGGTGGTCATAAAGGCCATTTTACTGAGCTCCAAAAGATAGAATGGAAGTGATCAACTGCAATAAAGGCACATCAGACCTCCATAGTTGGTATGTTGGAGGGATCACCACTTTCCTTCAGCACTTGGACTGTCTTCAGGGTAAGGGCAACTGGAACCTGCAGTAGAACCTTGCAGAATTCAATCCTGCAGGAGGTCAGGGAGCTCAGCTTGGTCCTTGCAGCCAGAATTCACCCTGAATCTCAGGGGCCTGCCATTGCCTAGCTAAGACAAATTGACGTACTTCTGCACATTGCTGCCCACATTGTCTATTGTGACAGCAAAGATAAACCCTGAAAGAAGCTCCTCAAATTTTTTTCTTTCTTTTCCTCTTATTTTTAATTTTTATTTTCAAACTTTCACTTTTTCCCATTCTTCAAATTTCTTCCTTTTTTCTTTCTGCTTTTTCCTACTCAGTTTCTTGCTCCCTCACATTATTCTTCATCTCCCTTTTTGCTCCTGTTCCTGCCCTCATTCAGATTTGTTCTTTCTTTTTCTTTTCTTCTCTCTTTTTCCTTCACTCAATTATCATTAGTTTCAAAGTAAAGTGAGTACAATTTATAGCTTCCCTATTGCTATTAAGTTGTTCTATTCTTTTCTTTGTTCTTTCACTCTGTCTTTCCCTCTTGTCTTCAACAGTTTCCGGGAGTTTCTGTGATCATCCTGTGTTCTCTGGCTTCACTTGAAACCTTCTCCTAGTCTTTTGTCTATCTATTCCTCTCCTCCTGACTCCTTCTAAGTCCCCATCCTGAAGGGTAAAGTTGCTATATTGAAGAGTTTATTCACTATAAACATGTTTTGGGCTGGTCCTCGATTTTGATTTAATTCACATGGTTAAAGGTGATAGATAAGTAACTACCACAAATGGACAATTTCTAAGCTGTGTTTCATGTTATTGTGTTGCTGATTGTATCAATTGGACTCAATGGCTGTGATTGATTTAATGAGTTGGCCCTTCTGATACTTTGAAAATGAGAGTGTCTCTGAGTCGTTAGAGACTCAAGACCTAAAGAGCAACTACTTCAGGAAGAGCAAAGTACTAACCCAGGAATTAAACCATGGACAGCCCAACAAGAAAAATAAAAATGAGAAAACACTTAATCAGGCTCTAGAAAAAATTCAAAACAGAAATAATTTCCCAGATAACTACAGAGATGGTGAGCACAATGAAAGACATGATTAGAGACTCTAGTACACAGTTGGAAACTGGATAAAGAAGATATGGTTTTTGTATAAAATGGAATACTACTGAGCCATAAAAAGTGAGAAATTAGATTCATTCATAGGAAAATGGATACATTTTGAGGATATACTCCTAAGTGAAATAAATAAGTCACACATGTGTAAATACCAAATAGCTTCTCTGCTGTGAATAAGCTATAATAGTACATAAGATCCTAATTAGATAATTGACAATGTGAAATAGGAAGAAAAGGGCTAAAGGTGTAGGGAAAGTGGGAAGGGTAGGGGAAAGCTAATAAGGGAAAAAATATGAGAAAATGAAAAAATGGAAATAAAGTGTTTGTAAAAGGGGAGGGGAGGAGGGGGTGAAGGGAGGACAAGGGACACGGGGAAAAAATGAGAACCAAGACCTGTCATGTAAAGGTACAAGATCCCAATAATGAATGTAACTGTACTGTATACATAAAATGCACCAATAAAGTACAGAAACAGACAAAAAAGTAGATGAGCTCAGGACCATCATAGAAGCCATGAATGTGCAGCATAGGAAAGGAATGGAAACCATGAATGCCTAACATAGGAAAGAAATAGAATCCATGAAACAGATTCAAACAGATTTATAGGAGATTAAAAACTCTATTGAAAGTATTCATAGCAGAATGAACAAATGTGAAGATAGAATTTCAAGTATAGAAGATAGGATTGCAGTCAGTGATCATGAAAAGAGAGAGCTCTTAAAAACAGTGAGGGATCGTGAGAAATCAACAACTCCTAGATGATGCAAAGAAGAATAATATAAGATTGATAGGAGTTCACAAAAAAAACAGGAGAAAGTACAAATGACATAAAAAACTGTTCACATAATTTATGACAGAAAACTTTCCAACAGAGGGGAAGCATTTGATATAAAGATAAGTGAGGCATATAGGACTGCAATTAGCCATGATCAAAAAAAAAAAGATCTACACCTAGACATATGATAGTCATGATCCCAGAAACCCAACAGAAGGACAAAATACTGAAAGCAGTTAGAGAAAAGAAACAAATCACATGCAAAGGAAAGCTCATCAGAATCACAGCAGACTTTTCAACACAAACCGTCAGGTCAAGGAGAGCCTGGAGTGAGGTATTTCAAGCCCTAAGAGGAAACAACCTCCAACATAGACTGATGTATCCTGCAAAACTCTCTTTTAAAATGGTGGGGAAATAAGGTACTTCAATGACAAAGAACACCTGAGAAACTTCATGAATACCAAACTAGCACTGCAAACAATTCTAAACAATAACCTAGAAAAAGACAACACCATGAGGCCCAATGGAGCAAATCAATTAGGCAAGGCAAGAAATTAAAGGGAGAGGAGGAAACATTAAAAAGAGCAAACAACGGGACAATAACATGACCATGATAAGCCAATGTACATCAGTTAAAACCATCAATGTCAATGGCCTTAATTCACCAATCAAAAGAAACAGATGAGCAGAATGGATTAAGAAGCAAAACCCAACAATATGTTGTATACAAGAAATGCACCTAGTTCAAAAAGAAACTCATAGACTGAAAGTGAAAAGGTGAAAAATAGTTTTTCATGTGACAGGAACCCAGAAAAAAGCAGGGGTAGATATCTTATTCTCAGAAAAAGTAAATTTCAAACCAAAACTAATTAAGAGAGACAAAGAAGGCTACTACATCCTTGTAAAGGAAACAATCCAAGAAGAAGATATGACAAACATAAATATGCACCAAATATTAATGCCCCCAAATATAAAACAAATATCAAGGGACATGAAAAACCAAATAAGCACTAATAAAATTGTAGTGAGGGACCTAAATACCCCATTATCACAAATAGACAGAGCATCTAGACAAAACATCAACAATGAAATACTAGAACTGAATGAAACTTTTGAACAAATGGACTTAATAGATGTCTACAGAGTGTTCCATCCCACAAAATCAGAATATACTTTCTTTTCGGCTGCACATGGGTCATTCTCTAAAATAGACCACAGATAAGCTCATAGAACATATTTAAATAAATGAAAAGGAATTGAAGTTATCCCATGTATATTATCAAACCATAGTGCAATTAAGCTAGAGATCAATAGAATAAGAAAACATAAGAACTTCACAAACACATGGAAATCAAACAACACTCTTCTGAACAAACAATGGGTCACAGAAGAAATTAAACAGTTTTTACAAATAAATGATAATTCCAGTACAACATAAAGAAAACTATGGGACACAATGAAAGTAGATCTATGTGGAAAATTCATAACAGTGAATGCTCCCAGTAGGAAAACAGAGCAAGCTCAAATAAACAACCTAATGATGAATCTTAGGCTCCTAGAAAAAGAAGAGTAAGAAAACCCAAAGCTTGTACAACTGAAGAAATTATAAAAATCAGAGCAGAAATCAATGCAATGGAAACTAAGAGAGTGGTGCCAACAAAAAAAAATCAATGAATCAAAGAGTTGGTTTTTTGAAAGAATAAATGAAATCAATAAACCCTTAGCCAATCTTGTCAAAAAAAAAAAAAAAAAAAGGAAAGAAAAGACTCAGATCCATGCAATTAGGAACAAAAAAGGTGAAGTCACAACAGAACCAGCAGAAATCCAGAGGATCATCAGTACCTACTTAGAGAACCTATAAAATGGAAAACATAGAAGAAATGAACAGATTTCTTGATACTTATGAATTACCAAAGTTGAGGAAAGAATATAAAAAAATTCTAAACACCCCAATTACAATCAGTGAAATTGAAAAACATAATTAAAAGTTTACCAACAAAGAAAAGCCCAGGTCCTGATGGATTCCCTGCTGAATTCTATAAGACATTTAGAGAAGAACTACTGCCACTACTCTTTAAACTTTTCAGTGAAATTGAAAAACATAATTAAAAGTTTACCAACAAAGAAAAGCCCAGGTCCTGATGGATTCCCTGCTGAATTCTATAAGACATTTAGAGAAGAACTACTGCCACTACTCTTTAAACTTTTCAGTGAAATTGAAAAACATAATTAAAAGTTTACCAACAAAGAAAAGCCCAGGTCCTGATGGATTCCCTGCTGAATTCTATAAGACATTTAGAGAAGAACTACTGCCACTACTCTTTAAACTTTTCAGTGAAATTGAAAGGGAAGCAATACTTTCCAATTCATTCCTGGAAGTAAGTGTTACTTTGATTCAAAAACTAGGGAAAGACCCAACCAAAAAAAAAAGAACTGTAGGCCAATCTGCATAATGAACATAGACGCAAAAATCCTCAATAAAATACTGACAAAAAGAATATAGAGGGTCATCAAAAATATCATACACCCTGAACAAGTCACATTTATTCCAGGGATGCAAGGATGGTTCAACATGTATAAATCAATAAATGTAGGGCTAGGGATTTAGCTCAGTAGTTTTACCGCCTGCCTTGCAAGGACAAGGGCCTGAGTTTGATTCCCTGCACCAAAATAAATTAATTAATTAAATAAATGTAACACACTATATTAACAGAGTCAAGGACAAAAACCATATGATCATCTCAATAGATGGAGAAAAAGCATTCAACAATTCAACACCCATTCATGATAAAAATCCTGGATAAAATTGGAATAGATGGTCTATATCTCAACTTGATAAAGGCTATCTATGAAAACCAACATCCAATATCATATTAAATGGCCAAAAACTGAAAACCTTCATGTTAAAATCAGGAACAAGACAAGGATGCCCACTATCAGCACTCCTCTTCAATATAGTTCTGGAAACATTAGCCACAGCAATTAGACAAGAGAAAGAAATTAAAGCAATAAAGATAGGAAAGGAAGAAGTTAAACTATCATTATTTGCTTATGATATGATACTCTACACTGAAGACACAAAAAAATTCTTCCAAAGGCTTCTAGACGTAATTGACACTTTCAGTACAGTAGCTGGATACAAGGTCAACACTCAACAATCAATAGCCTTCTTGTACACAAATAACAGACTCATTAAGAGACAACCTGCAATGTGGGAAAAAATTTTTACCAGCTGCTCCTCAGACAAAGGACTATTATCAAGGATATATAAAGAACTCAAAATTCAGGTCCCCCAAATATAAAGACCTAATTCATAAATGGGTATCTGAAATGAACAGACATTTCTCAGACAAGAAGTAAAAGCAGTAAATAAATATATTAAAAAATGTTCCACATCACTGGTCATTCGAGAGATGCAGATGAAAACAGCACTGAGATTCCACCTCACCCCACAAAGAATGGCTGCTATCAAGAAATCAACCAATAACAAATGCTGGCAGGGCTGTGGGGAGAAAGGAACACTTCTCCATTGTTGGAGGGAGTATAGACTGGTGTAACTACTGTGGAAATCAATATGGAGATACCTCAAAGATCTGGGACTAGAGGTTCCATTTGACCCAGCCATCCTTCTGCTGGGTATCTTTCCAAAAGAATTAAAAGAATCATACCACAGTGATATATGCACACTCATGTTTATAGTGGCACAGTTTGTAATAGCTAACCTTTGAAACAGCCCAAATGCCCATCAATTTAACACTGGATAAAGAAGATGTGGTTTTTCTATAAAATGGAGTACTATTCAGCCATAAAGAATGAGAAACTAGAGTCATTCATAGGAAAATGGATATATATTGAGGCCATATATATAGATATAGATATATAGATATATATATATATTTGTACCGGGATCAAACTCTGGCCCTTTTGCTTGCAGGGCAGGCAGCGAACCACTAACCCAGGTCCCCAGCCCCTAGGCCATACTCTTAAGCAAAATAAATAAGACACACATGTGTAAATACCAATAGTTTCTCTAGTGTGGAAAACTGAAAATGTAAATAAAGATCCAAATTGTATAACTGACAATCTGAAAAAGGAAGAAGAGGGCTAATGGTATAGGGGAATTGGGAAGGGTAGGGGAACGGAAATAAGGGAAAAGGAAAAAATTAGAAAAGGAAAAAATGGAAACAGTCTTTGCAAATCAGGAAGGGGGTGAAGGGAAGGCTTGAGTATGGGGAAAAAATAAAAACCAAGATATGTCATGTATAAGTACAAGATCCCAATGATAAATGTAATTGTATTGAATACTTTAAAAGTACCAATAAACTCAATGGAAAAAAAAAATAATACGACATACACAGCCATGTGGGAAAACTCTGGGAACTCATAAAAATGTTCAGCCCAATGTAATCCAGTGTAAATGGTCATGTCACAGAAACTGACATACTCAGAAAGGGGAGAGGAACATGCTGGTCATTGTTATTGGAAAGGCTCTGCATAGAGTGGAGGGCTTTGGACTGGGGTTGGGCTTGTTGTCTAGAAGGTCACCTTCTGGATGGGAAGGGCATGCTACAAGGACAAAACTGGATAAGCACAGATACAGAGATGAGGATGACATCAGTCCACATAATTCTCCAAGCTTCTTCTGCCTTTTGCTATTATGTGCCTTCATTTAAACATATCTTCAGATTCCTCAGTTTCAGTAATCCAATTTTTTTTCCTTCAGATCCTTGTGCACATGAGGAAGACTGTTCTGATTCTTCCAGTGCTAAATCTTCTCAGCAGTAAATAAATCACACTGGTCTCCACAGTTACTAACCTTGATCATGCCATGAGCTTCAGAGACACGGTAAAAATAAAGATACTTAAGGCTGCACAAACATCAGCCTTTGTGAGATTCTGAGGTGATGTGGCTTCAGCCTTCAGCCTTGGCAGCCCAGTTCCCAAAGCATGGTTTTTCATGATTATTTTCTTATTACTTGTTTCTCTGAATAACTGGTATTAAGGGATATGGCTGGAAGTGTAACAGACATCAATGTACTGTAATGATCACAGGAAAAACAGAAATAAGATTGACATAAATATATCCGTGAGTCATTTATCTGCCACCATCCTGAACAATATTTTTTCAAATTAAATTGTATTTTCCCACCTCAGCTCTCATTAGCAAACTAACAACAAAAAAACATAAGAATGTTGCGAACATATTTCAATATTTGTTTCCTTCCTAGTAGTTATGGAAACAAAGAAGATTGCCCAATGTCTCTTTTTATGCAGGAATCTTTTCTCTAATATCCCTGAAGACCAATTAACTTCTGTTGGAAGAGTACCAGTGACTGAGTTCAAGACTTTGGAGGACTACCCCTTTCATTGTTGAAAAGCTTTTGAGTGTTTTTGAAAAAATTTTGTATTAAACATACTGTCTTTGGTTTCACTCACAATAATGGCTTTGGATTTGCCATCCAATGGAGCATAAAATGTCTTATATCATTGAAATCCACACTAAACATGACAAAAGACCTGTATTCTGGTCTGTTTAACCACTGTGCTACTTTGAATAAAGTGAAGTTAGGGTCTTTGAGTTTTAGTTTCCTCATCTATAAATTGAGAGCCATTTCGACCTGGTCTAACTCATGGGGCCAATATAACAATCAAATTAAATAATAAAAATAAAGGAGCTTTGAAAATCATGAAGTGCTATACAAGATACAAGGATTCCCTTAATCATATGTAAATCCTCCAAATATTTTCAGTCAGTTGATATGTGCTTAGACTTTACTGGCCAGATGATTTCTTGATTATTTTCCATGCCAATTGTCCTCAACTGGAATGTCCCTTTTGTTCCTGTCTTCTTTAAATTTGATACTCAGAGTGACCCCCAGGGATGTAAAATTAGCAAAGGAGATGGGAGTGATTCTAACATAACCAATGCTTCAATTCCTGCTGGCTTGAATTACACTGGGGGTTCCAGCAGCCTTTTCAGACCACATATATTGTTAAGATCAATTCACATTTCTTCATCTTTTTTGAAAAAATAGACATTATTTTTAGAGCAGTTTCATATTCATAGCAACATTGAGTAGAAGGCACAGAGATTTCTCGTGTGCCTCTCCTCCCTCATACACAGCCTCTGTCTTTCCCACATGAATTGCTATCAAATCAGTCTTAACATTTTCTGAACTTATTTAATGTTAGGGTGAACATCCAGGAACAGTTTGTATTTGTATCCATTGATTATCTCTACTGCATTTCATTTTACTGTTATCAGCTCACTGTCAAGGAAAAGAGAACTGTTCAGTTATTCCTTAACAACCTCAACTGACCTTGGCACATGGAAGGGGGATTTTTATAGCAGTGTGAAGACTTCTGAGAAGTCTCAAAGTGTTCAGTAAATAAAAACATTTGGAGAAGGATCTACGCACTGCAGAAGGAAATCTCCCTAACCAAAGTCTCATAACTAGCATTCCTGTGGTGAGTAAAGATTGTTTTAGTAAGATCTTGTTATTAAAATGATTGATCTAGTAAAGTATTTTTAGCATTAATAGATATTTCTGTTTCTAGAGAGTTACAAATATAATTTTAGTTTCAAAGTTTGAAAACATATTTCTAATATTCTTGGCACTTAACATGAATTTTTTGAAAAATTAAAACCTTTTTTCCAATAAAACAACACCTACAGATTCTTATCCATCACATACAAAAGGAGTAATGAGACTTTTTAAAAAGGAAAATGTAATTGATGAGTACAAAAGCATGGATAAAGACTGCTGAAGGAAAACTCAAAAGGCTACTTTATCTTTTGCCTTTCTAAAGAAAGTCAGAGACTCCAGGCAGGTGGGACATGGTTCCTCATCTCCAAAAGGCAAGGAATAACTGAAAGGCTTTTGGAATGGATACAGATGACATAAACCCATTGTTTACTGGCCTAAATAAAAAAGAGAGAGGACTGGGGATTTAGCTCAGAGGCATCCTTCCTGCCTTGCAAGCACAAGGTCCTGAATTCAATTCCCAGTACCAAAGCGGGGGGGGGGGGGGGGG
>NW_022900928.1:104108327-104119513 GCF_012274545.1 Fukomys damarensis | reverse complement strand
GATTATTGAATTATGCAATAACTACAACAAGCGGAAGTTAGTTTTAACAATTCCACCCCTGGGTATATTCCCGGACATGCATCAAAATTCCAACAGCAGCATCACTTGTAATTCAAGAGGCTGAGGCAGGAAGATCAAGAATTCCAGGCCAGCCTGGGCTATTAGTGTGTTCAAGGGCAGCTTGGACCACATAATGAGATCCTGCCTCCAAGCAGTTTATATAGCTGGGAGACTGAGTCCAACTCAGGAAGTTAGGCCAAAGAGTTACATACAGAAATTAGGTGAGAACTTCAAAACACAGGCTTAGATTTAAAACAAAATAAAGACCAGGCATGGTGGCACACACCTGAAATCCCAAAGCTTTGGGAAACCAAGGCAAGAGGGTGGAAAGTATGAAGACAGCCTGGGCAAATTAATGACTTAGTAAGATCCTGTCTCCAAAGTGAGAAGACTGGCTTCATTCTCCAATTCTCTCCACTTGCAAGCAAAAATAATCCTGGAAGCAATAGGTGTGCAGAATGTTTACTGCTCATAATCTCATGAGAAGAAAGAACCTCAACATTCCTACTGCTTTCTGGACAAGGATTCTGCTTGGCCTCACCTGAGTGTGTACCCATCTCTGGGCCCATCAGTGTGACCTAAGAAAGGTTATTCAAAGAGCTTGGCTTGCTCTGGATGTGGGCCACCAGTGACCCTTTGGTTGGCAGGCCACTAGTGGACACTCCTTCCACTACATCAAAGTTCTTTAGCACAGCTCTGGGCTCCAAAGAATGCTTCAGCATTCCAAATTCACAGATAACTTCACTCAACAAAAATTTGTTTATTCATTGGGCTACCTTGTGAAGAATGAAAACAGGAAATAGTTGTATTTTTCTCCAATTCTTATACTTCAAGCCTGCTATATCCTTTACCTGACCTCAAGCAATATCTTGATCAAACTATGTAATTTTTCCAGTGCTTTTCACTTTATAACAGTCTTATTTGAAGTTATTATTCAGGTTATATTTTCTCTCCTATCAAAACTTCACTTTTTTCTTTGAATCCTCTTCCCCTCCATGCTAGAAGAAGCCACCTTGGTTCCAGGAACTCGCAATGGGGAAGTGGGACACTGCCCTTTTCCACCCACACCCCAGTCATTCTGTTGTGCATCCTCAGTTGAGGAGCAGAGGAGAAAAGAGAAGTAAAGAAACAAAAAGATTTTCATTATTTAGTTGATGCTATTTTACTTGGCTGTGGATATCTTTGATGGGGAAGATGTTATAATGTCAGCAGACTATCTTTTGCAGGGAACTTAGGTATGATCCTTAGAAAAGTACTCAACCCCCAGGGACACTCCAACACTTTATCTTCCCCTCCAATGCCTGATATACTCTCCTGTTGACCATTAATGGTTTTTCTCTTAGCTCTTTTTCAGACAATAATCCCCCTCCCAGATAGTAGTCTTATGCAATATCTTTCCAGGACGATTATACCTGCCACAGCATCCACCCTAGACCTCTGTACTCCACCTGCCATTGAATTGTATCCACTGGACTGCAATCTCTTCCTTGCACTGAGGGGCAGCTCTGGATGGCCTCATGTCTAGACCAGGAGCTGATGCCCAACCTCCGCACCCACAAACTCCAGAGAATAAAAGGAAAATTCACTCAAAACCACACAAAAAACCCATACATGGATATTCATGGCAGCATCCTTCATAGTAATCCTGTGTCAGTCAGCTTCCCTTTACTACACAAAATATCTCACTAAATTACTTTATAAAGGAAAGGGTTTAGTTAATTCATGGTTTTGGAGGTTCCAGTTCACAATTAGATGGCATCACTGTTTTGGGACTCTGGTGGCAGTGTCAGATGACAATGGCAGGGAGTCCATGGTGGGGAAAAAAAAAAAAAAAAAAAAAAACTTTGTACATCATGATCCAGGAAGCATTAGAAAGAAGAGACCAGAGGCCACAATCCCTTTCAAGGGTCTTAGGCCCACCAGGACCTAAGGATCTCTGCCCCTAGGACCCTAAGGGTTCCACCACCTCCTAATAGAGCCCCTTAAAAACCAAGGCTTTAAAACATGGATCTTTGGGGGACATTTAGCCAAGCTATAAGAAATCCATGAGCAGGAACCACCCAGATTTCCAACAACTGATGAATGGTATAATCATACAGCAAAAATTTATTCAGCCATATAAAGAAGAGGAGCACTGACACATGTTACAGTATGGATGGACCTTGTAAACATTATTCTAACTGAAAGAGACAAGACCCCAAAAGGCTACATATTTTAGGATTCCATTCAAGTGAAATATCCACGATAGGCTAATGCACAAAGACTAAAAGTAGATTGGTGATTACCTGGAACTGTTAATGAACACAGGGTTTCTTTTGGGGATGTATACACACACACTCATACACACACAGTCATACACACACACACACACACACACACACACACACACACACACACCACTGTGTGAGCACTAAAATTCAAATCCTTCCAAAGTATGTGTTTCAAAACCTATACCCATGTAGTCACACCCTCTTATGTGGTCACACCCTCTGCTGTCACATTGTCACTAAGATATTAAGAGAAAGAAAAAGGTTCCCCCTTCCCAAAATGTTACATCATGACTCCTACAGGATGAATAAATCCATTTTTTTTTCAAAAGGCATTTCACAGTTTTGCATTTATAGAAGTGGTTATACTTTAAGGAGTTTTTCAAAATTCTAGCGGTTATCACATTGCTATTAGCCAGCAAACAAGGAAACTTTGTCATTGATGACCAGTTTTTTACTATCCTAAAAGAAAACAGTCTTCAGCCGGGTGTGGTGATGTACGCCTATAATCCCAGCACTCAGGAGGTTGAGGCATCAGGTTTACCACAAGTTCCGGGCCACCCTGGGCTATGTAGTAAGACCCTCTCTCAAAAACCCAAAACAAAACAATATTTATTTTCTCATTGAGTTTATTGGTACATTTTAGGTATATACTACAGCTACATTCCTTATTGGGATCTTGTACCTTTACATGACAGGTCTTGGTTCTCATTTTTTCCCCTTGTCCCTGCCCTCCCTTCACCCTTCCTCCCCTCCCCCTTACAAACACTTTGTTTCCATTTTTTCATTTTCTCATATTTTTTTCTTTTCCCTTATTAGCTTTCCTCTACCCTTCCCACTTTCCCTACACCTTTAACCCCATTTCTTCCTATTTCACATTGTCCATTATATCATTAGGATCTTATGTACTATTATAGTTTATTCAAACCAGAGAAACTATTCAGTATTCACACATGTGTAACATATTTATTTCGCTTAGGAGTAGAACCTCAATATGCATCCATTTTCCTATGAATTAATTTAATTTCTCATTCTTTGGGGGAGGGATTGTATTTTGGAAGAACTCACTACATAAGGTGACAGAATTCCAAAATCAAATTACATGAAAATATACATCATAAATTTCTTTGTACCATAGTTGAGGAAAAATCTGCAGTATAGAAGAATAGAGACAAAGAAATATGAAGGACTAAGAAGGGTATGAGGGCAAATAGCATTTTTAATAGCAAACCCAGAAGTAAAAAGCCAGTAGCTATGCGTGCTTTATTTATCCACCCTTAATATTGGGTTATTGAGGGCAAAAAAAAAAACCAAACAATTTTGTATTATTTGTGGTATATTTCAGTAAATTGAATTTAGAATCAACAGTATTATTTTAGTTCTTGGGGATAATGACTGGGTTCAAGAGCTCTTAACAGCTAGAAAATATTATTGCTACATCCAATCCAAGGTTGCAACTAGAATACAAAGAGGACAAAGCACCTAGTGACGACCACTCCTCTCGTGTCATCATTAAAAATCAAGTCACCGCTTATTAACTATTTCAGTATTCGAACTAAATGATTTGAGAACTTTTTGGCAGAAGAAACAAAAGCAAAAGGGAGTGTGTCAAAACAAAGAACATAGAAAAGTTTAGTAAGTGAAAGGAGTTTAATGAAGCCTTAATGGTTTAAAGGAAATTAAATGGAAACTTTTAATCCTAATTGCTTTTCATCTGACATGCTTTAAGGAGTCTTATAAAACTGATAAGAAGCAAGTGAGTAAGGAAAGAAAACCTGCTAAAATCTTTTAGAATTTACACGATTCTTATTCTACTATAGGAAAGCATTATTTGGTACAGGTGTGTATGTGGATGTACATGAACAGTATATATATATATTACCCGGATCATGTTGTGCTATGTACAGGTCTTTACAATTCTTCCTGAAGGTTAAAACAGTTCATTAGAATTCAAAATGCGTAATCATCTGAAAGTTAGCACTTGTTAGGCTTTTGTTGGCATCAGTGACTGGCATGTTTTATTGCAGCCCAGTTCCAGCCAGTGTTTGCCAACTTGTTCCAACAGAAGTCCAGCAGTAGGTGGGTAGAGTGCATGAAAACAGTGCCATGTTTCTCAATTGGAGACCCTGAAATAAGTGAAATTTCTAGCTGTTGAATAAATGTCACTCAAATGCAGTTTCTTGGCTTTTTCTTACACAGCGGGCAACTTTTCTTTTAAATTCTCCATTTCTGTCTTCCCTCCATTCTTTCGCAGCATCCACATTAGCAGGTGAGTCGCCATTAGGGTCTGCCAGCATCAAAATGACACTAATCATGATAGTTTCCACAGAGTGGATAGGGAGCCAGCGTTCCTCTGGTTTTTCATAACCATATTTATCCTCACCAGGTTCATGAAGAATAGAGATGCAAACATCACCATTTTTATCAACATTGGGGTGCCATATTTCTGTAATGAATTTCATTTTAGGAGGCCGGAGGGGATAATCTTTTGGGAAAGTGAGATGAGCCTTAAAAACACCACCTTCATAAAGTGTATCAGGAGGCCCAGTAATAAGAACTTCCCACCGGTAGAGATCATTGTCATCTATTAAACCTGCTGAAAAGCCTTCCACTGGATTTTTGTTGAGTTCTGTAATCCCAGCACTAGGGAGGCTGAGGTAGGAGGACCACCATAAGTCAAGGCCAGCCTGCACTATAAAGTTTTAATTTAGAAAAAAATGATTGTTTTCCGATGCTTAACTGCTGGGGCAACTTGGTTCCCTTGCACAGAGAGGGCATGAATGCCACAGGATCACCCCCACTTTCCTAGGCTCTCCCAAACACAAGGTCCTTTCGCAAGGTCCTTTCAATCCCCGTACCAAAACCTAATTTCTCATTCTTTATGGCTGAGTAATAATCAAACAATAACAAATGCCAGCAGGGCTGTGGGGAGAAAGGAACCCTTCTCCATTGTTGGTGGGAGTGCAGACTGGTGCAACCACTATGGAAATCAATATGGAGATACCTCAAAGAACTAGGATTAGAGGTATCCCTCTGCTGGGTATCTTTCCAAAAGAATTAAAAGAATCATACCACAGTGATATATGCACACCTATGTTTATAGCAGCACAGTTTGTGATAGCTAAAACTTGGAAACAGCCCATTTGCCCATTAGTTAGAAACTGGGTAAAGAAGATGTGGTTTTTCTATAAAACAAAACAATATTAAAAGACTCTCTGCTGCCCCCTACTCTTCACTTCCTTCAAATTTTAAATGAATGAAATTTGCCATCTCTTTCCACCTAGAGTGAGTATCTGTAATTTCAAGAAGAAATCACCTCTTATTGCATACCCAGCTCCCTGGTTCTCCCAGTCCAGGATTGTTTGGCTTTAACTTTTGGCCCATAGGAGGGAGAGAGAGAAAGAGAGAGAGAGAGAGAGAGAGAGAGAGAGAGAGAGAGAGAGAGAGAGAGAGAAGGAGAGAGAGAGAGAGAGAGAGTGTGTGTGTGTGTGTGTTCACATTCTTCAACAGCCACAGGTTGGATAGGGAAGGTAATATGGATATACTGCTTAAACAAACATCACTCAGGTTAGGGATGGAAGAAAGCCTAAATTCAAGCTGCTCACTTCTTAGATGAAGGAAAGGGCCTGGAGTAATAAAATAGCTGGCACAGATGCACACAGTAAGCAGTTAACTATGCAAGAGCTGTGAACAGGGATGGATCTTCGTGTGCCCTTTCTAGTGCACTTTTTTGTGGCCCTTTTGCAATCTTCCTCTGAGCCATCACATCCTCATCTGTAGCATAAGAATAATAACAGTTCTGCCTGCTTTGCAGGGCTGTTGGGAACACTGAGATGATACGTGTGAATGTGCATTAAAACCTTTGTAAATGTCAGATGCTATTTAAAGCAAAAATTATTTCAGTCAAGAAAAAATGCACACCATAAAAGTGGATAGCAAAATAATTCACAAATGAGAAATACTCGGTGGATGACTTCTAGCACTTATAATTAAATTTTCAATTAAACCTAAGTACCAAATAGAACTGAAGGGAAAATAAGATTGTCTTCTGTGCATGGAGCTAAGAGAAGTCAGCATGTGCCTAATGGAAATTAGGCAGCTACATGGGGCCTAATGAAAATGAGGTTATGTCACTAAAAGCAAGGATTTTACTATGCCCTTTGTTTCCCTTCCACTATGGACTTTCTTTTATAACACCCTCACCCATAATGGAACTTTGAGGTTATTATCGCAATAGAGATAATTGGATTTTCTTACTCAAAAAGAAAGTGACCATGTTCAAAAACAGTAGATCCAAGGAAAGGGAAAATTTGAGGGGCTGATATTTAAACTATATTCAAGGTTTGGAAAATTCCACAAAGACTCAACAATGGGAATGAGGAAAGCATAGTGCTTTCTGAAACATTTAACCTATATGCAAACACTAAGAATAAAAAAAATGTAGAAAGAACCAAAGTAAAAAACCAGAACCACAATATTATAACTTCATTAGAGTAATTTAGTGGCATTAAGAAGCATACATGCCTGGTGCTGAAGATTTTTTTAAAGATATTTTATTAGTGTCTACTAATTGTACAAAATACTGAATTTCAATATGGTATTTTTGTATATGCCTATAACATATTTTGATCATATCCATCTCCCTCATAATCCTCTAATATTCTGTCCCTCTTTCTTTATTCCCATCCTGTTGGAAGACTAGCTATTCAGAAAGATAAATTAGTAAAAAGATTTTCTTAACTTGAGCATCAAGAAGAAAAAAATCCCCATGTAGCAAACTTTATACAAAACAACCCCCTTTAAGTGCACTTATGTGTGTCTGCACTCAGTTATTATGGCCACTTTCTAATAAACACATCCCAATTTCCTTTGGACCAGCAATTAAACTGGGTCATTTCATGAGCAACACAGAGAATGTCTGACTCAGCCTTTCTTTTGTGCCTCCTTTCTGTCAGTAGGGAATATTAAGTGATGGCAGGACAAGCCATAAATGAGATAATAATAATGTCTCTGAGGGCTGTGCAGATGCCTGGGAAATGGGCAATTAGAAAAAGCCAGGGAGTGGTCAGAGCACAGTGTCAGGAGAGTAAAAATAATAGGCAGGCAGGTGGTTGAGCAGGCAAGAAGGAAACATAGCACTGAGGAATCCTAGAGCAAATAATATTAATAAATCCATATAGCAAGAAGGTCTGGTGACAAGTGGCCAGAACTCTGATGGAAAACAGAGGTCAAGGGAAGATTGGCAAGATTAGGGCAGATCCTGTACCTCAGAACTGAGAGCTTGATCAGAATTAAGGCAGAGACCAAAGACGCAAAAAAATAGGCCAAAGACCCAGTTAGTACTATAAGGACAAAGGTGGAACTGTGGTCCAAAGAAAAAGAAAAGATCTCATTAATAGAAGTAAGGTTCTAGAATAAGGGCAGGCAGACCTATGCTAATGCTGCATAGAAACTAAATGACTAAACTCAAGCCTGATTTATCTCCCTTTTTCTGTTTTCGTGGGCTGAAAAAGTCCCCAAACTTGAAAAGAGCCAAATGGAAATAAAATTTTGATCTTGCTAAATGGACTAAGTATTCCTGTAATAGCCTGTGTATATTTCTATTATTGTACTTATTTGGCAAATACATACATAGCACTTACTGTATCTCAGGCATTCACTATATAGTCATACATATTAATTCCTACAAAGAACAATGACAATCACTGCTTCACAAATAAGTCAACTAGGCACAGAGAAATTACATATCTTGTTCAAGATCACACAACTGGTGAGAAGCAAAGCAAGAATTTGAACCCAAGCACTAGGGCTCAAAGTCCACGTTTCTAACCACCACTCTGCACCATTTTGCTATCTTTGTCATGATTTATCTGTGTTTCTCTTCCTCTCTAGACAGTAAATATAGTTTCTGCTATCAAGGACTTCAGTCATCTTTGGTGCAATGCCCAGTACATAGGGAGGTTTAATCGTAAGTGCTCAGCAGATGAATGAATGAATAGACGAGTGTCTAGCATATTAAATGACCAAGCAGCAAGGATCATGTGGTCTTTGACAGAGGCAGCCTGAAGGGGATACTGGGTTCAGTTAGTTTGATCTGTATAATTGTGTGACAGAAGGCAACAAGGATCCAATGACAGAAAGCAACTCATAGAACTGCAGAGGGGAGGTGCTACGATGTGGCTCATAACCAGATCTGTGTGGATCAGTGGCTTTAAAAAGTAACTGAGGTCAAAGGAGTCTGAGACACAGGAAGTGATTGTACAATGACTTGTTACTTGAAAATGCTCCACCTCTCACTTGCCCTCCGGTATGTTATGTTCTGCCCCACACACATGAGAGAATATACAGATTTGGTCAACCACGATTTGCTTGTGAAAACAACTGTTCCCATAGGTCACTATTAGGTATCTTATATGATTGCATGTAATGACCTTTGGATAATAGTTAGCTGTAATGAGCACAGCTTTTATTCAAACCACCAAAAGGACAGAGAGATAGTAAATACAGAGCAAATCTGTCTAGCAGCATAAAGCTGGAAAGGTCATTTTTGAGAAAAGTCTTAATAAATGTTTGAAAACTTAATAGCCCCTTTTTTGCTATTTTGCACAAATACAGATACATCTAGGAGTGAAGGTAAACAGAGGACACAGTCTCAAATTTCTTCCTCCCTTATAAATCCCTCTCCAACCAAACATCCAAGGAGACCACACAGGATTCAGGTGGCACCATTTATAATTTAGAGAAAGGGAGAAAGAGCTAACATTTACTGAGCACTTACTTGGTGCTGTATGTAATTCTAACACTCACATATACTAACTTACTGAGAAACCACACAACAACCTTCATTTTACAGAAGCAAAGAAAGAAGCATAGCAAACAGGCAATTTGTCCAAAATAATTTGCCCAATAATTGATAAAGATAGGGTTCCAACGCAATACAGGTTGTCTCTAGAGCCCGTGCTTGGAACTGCAATCCCATATAAATCATCAGCTCTGAGTATAGCAAATATCAGAATAACTAGAGTGTAACACTGGCTTCCTGCAGGTGTGTACAAGTCACTTTCAGACAGCCATGGGAGCCTATGTATGGTACGTATCCTCATGAGTATATTAAACCACCCTGAATGTTTTGTAAGGATTTCAAAGCATTTATACAGGAAAACAGTAGAGTCTCAGGGTCTCAGGATACAGCCTTCTGGAATCCTGAGTGGAATGGAAACAGATACAAGATAATCTATCAGAGATACAATTATGAACTCTGAGCCATGCTAGTGATTGGTGCAAACTACTATTTTTGAAGCCATTAATATTATGCCTACTGTTTTTCCAACACACATGCGTCAAGCCAAACTTACTCTGATTAGCAAATGCCTCCACAAGAATAGATGCCTTAGGCAACACATTTCCACCTTGGCAAGAAACCAGAGTAAGAAGGCAGTCCTCAGTTCATGAGGACCAAGCCCATTCAAAGAAAACAGTTCCCATAACTGTTTATAGTAGAACAAGCTTCTTCCTTTAAATATGGCAAATGTGGAAAATCACCTTGCCAGACTTTGCTTGTTATTTTAGCACTTCTGAAATTCAGGGAGGACACTATCCCAGCCAAGACATCCAGCCTTCTTTAGATGGGAAAAGTACAAGTTGGGAAGCACATCAAATGTCCTGTCAGAGACTAAAAGGATTCATTGTTTCTCTAAAAGCATATTTTATCATAATTACTTAAATGGTGACTATGCTTAATACTTCTGTCTAAACAGCCCCTCCTGGCCCACTTGAAAATTCTCCCTATTTTCCTGTGATACTACCCAGAGGAGTTTCATAATTTGTCTGTGTTCTTCCAGACTGGCATTGCCAAGACCAGAGAAAGACATTGGTGAGTTGCCTGCCTTCACTGGCTTCTGCTGATGAAATATTCTAGCTTTATGATCAGAAATAAAGAGTGTTACATTATTACTAAAATGCTTCATAACAACTGATAATGTGTGCTCAGTTGCTTTTTACCTATACAAGAGATTTGGCATAGGCGTAGACACAAGTAATTTGAAAGAGGCTTACTGGACCTGAGCTGTTTTCTTTCCAGCATGCAAGGCATCAGGCATTCCTGGTGCAAACTTAATTGAGCCTTTACTGCTTTATATTCTGAAATGACAAGGGCAATTAAAATAATAGTGTTAATTGTATTGGGTACAGCAAAACAGTGTTCAAATCTTGTCTACATGAAACTTGTTCTAGAAATAAAAAGTCTATACAATACACACACAAAAAAATTACTTGCTTAAATTATCCATGTTCCTATGCTGTTAAAAGGGGTAGGGCAGAGTGGAACATCAATCTTTAAGTAGAGCTAACTTATGTTTAAAATAAAGTAGGCATTCAGATCCCTTGAAGGGATTCATTTGAGATTGCACAGATCCTGAGAACTAAAGATCCTGGAAAAGAAATGGTCACAGGGACTCCTGGCCTCACCCTTCTGTCTGTGAAATGCAGAATGAGGGGGCCCTAGTGTGGCATCTGCTTGTCTCTGCCCAAAAGTGAAAGGCAGAGAATTTTTAGAACAGCTGATGTGCTGGAGTGCAGGAGGGGCAGCTACATGTGCCTCCAGAAAACTCTTCTTTATTCTTCACCCAAAAATCAGGGCACTGTGCACGGAATTGAAATCTACCAACTCCAGGCCCTAGGGCTATCAGTTGGTTTATCATTCCCAAACCCCTAAAAATACAAATTTGTGCAACTTTGTATATATATTTGAAATTGAGATTCACTTGATATATGAAAAAGTAAATGAATAAATAAAGTAAAGGAGATAAATTGTAAAGAGCCTTGACCTCTTTTTTTTTTTTTTTGGTAGTGGGGATCAGT
>NW_022900928.1:104067013-104108080 GCF_012274545.1 Fukomys damarensis | reverse complement strand
TTTTTTTTTTTTTTTGGTAGTGGGGATCAGTCTCAGGACCTTTCACTTGTGAAGCAGGTGGTGGAATCACTGAGCTACATTGCCAGCCCAACCCTATTTTTTAAAAAGAGAATTTTGCTTTTGAGCAAAGGAGGGGGTGAAGTAATTATGTGATTAATTTATAATTAATACTAGATTATTTATAATTATAACAAAATTTGGAAGCATATGCATGAGTATTTAATACCCTGATGACTATTATTAGCATATTTTTATTTTGTTTTATTAAACTAGCCAATACACATCTCAATTCATTATCATTCTGTACTTATTTGCAGAGCACTGTGATGATCTATCATTCACACAATTATTACAACTATGTGTTTCTTTTAGATGATGTTGAACAGTGATTGCAGTATTTCAGTTTCTGAGGGGTAAACCCCAGCTTTCTCTCTTAGATTATGCTGAATATATGCACCACATCAAACTAGAGCCACAAATTTCAGCTTGAGTCAGTTGTGTTTGTTTTCTGTTTATTTATATACCCTGCCTCCTCCCAGAAAGAATTTGAGGTTACTGTTACAGTTAGTCACAGCAGTCCTTGGGAGTCCAACAGTTAGTAGAAACCAGTATTTCTGGTTTGGTTGTTTGTAGCCTGTGGAGCCTTCCAGGTGCTGACTCATAGCAATCAGAAACCTGTACAGACTGGCTTCAATAACCCCCAGAAGAACCAACCACTGAAGCTTGCTTCATCAGCCAAGAGTGGAGCCAGCCAAAGTCTTGAACTCAGTAGAGGCAATGCCTTTATCAGTATAGAATAAGCAATCACTTCCACCACTACCCCTAACTCTACCAGACAAGGAAGGTACTAAACTTCAACAGACTTTCTCAAAGACATCGTGTCCTAGGCTTTGCCTTCAACTGTCAATGCAGTCAACATAATCATATTTCCGCCAACTCACAGGATGCACATCTGTGTTCTGTCGACATTGTATTTTTTCTCATCCAGATGGCTTTCCAAATCTAGTCTTCCCTTTCTTATATTTCTACTGCTCATAGAAGCCAAAAGTTTTCTAGGAAATCTCTGCTAAATGGCTGGATAAATCTTCAATGTTTTGATAGTACAGAGACTTGATGTTCCTTCTGGGCTATGAACATGTCACCCCTCACCTAACCCTAGCCAGGTGTCACATGGGAACTTTCAAAGAAGAAAAAGTCTGATTCTCTATAAACTGGACTTGATCCAAGTGGCAATTTTTTTCCTTGAGTTTAAGAATCGAATCAACACTCTACTTGAAATATGACCCTGCAGTCATGGCATATTTTGATTTTTTTTGAAATGTACCACTGCTCACTAAAATAATATGTTAGGAAAGGAATCGAGTTGCTCCTAAATGTTCTTGTGGTTTCAAATTAGAAACTGTCCTGTACTTGCAATCTTCTGCAAAATCTAACTGGTACAAGATAACTGGAGCACAGTTTGCCAGCCATTGACTGGGGCCCCACAGTGTAAGCTGAGAGCACTTCTGTCCCCCTCTGCAGACAGCCTTCCTTCTGTGGGTCATAGAATGAATTCTCAATGAAGAGAGAAATGGTCAGGGGTAGCCCATCGCGCATACTGCTCAGGAATTTCCCTGTCCTTCTGCACTTTACAGCTCTGTCTACCGGCATCTGCTTCAATTGCAGTGTGGCTTCCCAACTTTCAGGGAAAAATCTTTCTCTCAAAATATTTGTGTTCTTCCCTTTGAGAAAGTCCTTCTACATCCCAGCCCTAGCACACTATTTGACACATTATGGCATCTATAATAAATAAGTTAATGAATAAAATAATTTATGAAAGAATGATTCCCCTTCTCTTTTATTCTCCTATTTTGACTCCAGCCTCCTGAGGGTCCCTTCATTAACTCTAATACCTGTAAATATCAGCCACCAAGTAAGGGCTTTTCTACAAGCATGTCAGATTTTAAAAGCAAGGACCCTTCAAGTGTAAGATAAAGAGCAATTGCCTCACTCTAAGCCTTTGCAGTGCTAATTCCACATTCACCATGAAGTTTATAAATAAAAGTAATTATAGAATCTATCTTAATTCTACTTCCACTATATATTCTTTTATATAAAGTGTCAAGACTCTCAGATCTCAGGAGTTTCTAATTAATCTTTATGAGCACACAAACTTTTTTTAAAGGATGGCATAAAAAAGGAGAAAAGGAAACAAAAGGATCTAAAAAAACACACACAGAAAAAAGAAATAGAAATATTGTCTATCTACATATCTTTAATTCAGCCAGAAGAAAAAATAGCCTAAAAATAGCATTTACAATGGTGCTGGAAAGAGTGAATAAGTAAATCACGTATTCCCGTGCAGAAAACCTCTTCTTGTCCCTACCATTTGAGACCAAGTGAGAGCAAGAATGAAAATAGGACAGGTTTTGAGAGGCAGAAAGCAATATAGAAATAATAAATTTGTCATTTATTTTATAAATTATTATAAATGTTGTCACAAATTTTCTTGCGGTCATAATCATCACCTTTTAATCCTACTAAAGAGGGAAAAAGGGAGATTTGCCATATAGTCTTGCATTTTTTCATCTGCACTCATTAAAGAAAAAAGCTTGAGGTCTAAGGAGAAGCACCAAAGTTCAGAGTAGCGATCAGCACTCCAAGACAGAAGAATCAGTGACTAAAGTGGCTTCACAGGCTAAGCCCTTTGAAGTGGAAGCTTCTCCTGCTGTTATCCATGACCTAATCCAGACATCACCCACTTCAGGGCCCAGTGATAATGTCGTTTCTATTTGTGGTATTACCAAGAGTGAACATCAAGTGTGAAGACCAGCCACTCTGCTGTCCCAATGAAGGGTTTACATTAGCATGTGTGAGAAAGACCCTGATAGCCTCACCAAATGGCATTCCTAAAGCTACTGCATTTCCTTGACATTTAAGGGAAGAGTAATTGACCTCATGGGAAAATTATGATCTTTATATCATTTGTTTTGTATACATTGGCACATTTTAAATAATCTGGATCTTACATTCTATTGAAGCCATTCTCTTATCACCTTCTAGCGGGGGATTTGGCTCAGTGGTTTTGTCACCTGCCTCACAAGTGCAAGGGCCTGAGTTTGATCCCCAGTACAAAGAAAAAAAACTCTTATCACCTTCTACCCACTAAATCACATTTTTCTTGTGTCTTCATCCAATTTGAGTACTCAGTTGCAATTCTCAGTGTGACCCGAGTTCTGCCTGAAGCCCTCCCTTAAATCCCTTCATACTGCACTCTCCTGTTTCTCCTACCCCTAAGCCATTCTTTCAGGATCTTAACATCACTTCCTCTACATTCTCTCATCCTCTAAAATTTCATTGTCCCTGAAAGTTTGCAAAGCTCTTATTTTTATTGGCACTCTTACTCTCTACCCAACTTCTGTTATTATATCTGCAGGTCCACCCAACCGCCTAGTCTCAAATTCTCTTTATAGAGGCTTTCACCTATTTCTAGGACATTATGCTCACTATGTTGTGTTCATTTTTCTTTTTTCTTTTTTTTTGTGGTACCAGGGATCAAACTCTGGTCTTTGCACTTGCGAGGCAGGTGGTGGAACCATTGAGCCAAATCCCTGGCCCAATGGTGTGTTCATTTTTCAAATGCAGCACATTCACAGGCAAATCTATTTTTCCTTTGGACTTTTATATTCCCTTGAATGGGTCCTCCATCTTCCCAGAACTGTCCTAGATTCTTGAGGACCCACATCTAATTCTTCTATTTAACTTTTTCCTGGACATTTTTCTGCTTCAAACCACCATGGTATATTTCTGGTAAGTTCATACATGGCATGGAACACATCCTCCCTTGCTATTTGGTCAGTTGTGCACTTATTGTATGTTCCTTTTTTTTCTTTTTTTCTTTTCTTTTCTTTTTTTTTTTCTTTTTTTGGTACCAGGGATTGAACTCAGGCCCTTGCACTTGTGAGGCAGGCAGCCAAATCACTGAGCTAAACCCCAGGCCCTTTATGTTCCTTTCTAAAGCTAAGCCCTGGAGAAAACAACTGTGCCTTACTCAGCTTAGTTCACCCTGAAGATCTACCTCACAATCTGGTACACACTAAGAATATTTAATTGAAAAAGTAAAAAGTGAGTATTTCTGGGTGTATTTTATTCATATCTTCTGTGGATGACTATCCTTTGTCATTACAGTTAACAACACTGAGCTATAATTACACTTAGTCTCAGTAATTTGTGGAAAACTACCAAAGAAACATTCTAAGTAATACTATAGCATGCAGAGTTCTTGCTATATGGAATTTATTTTATGTGTGGCCTACAGTCTCAGTCATCAGTACCACATTTTTAAAATTCTATATTTAGAAGGGTCGCTGAAATGTTTAGGGAACCAAATATGTCTCTTACTAAAACTATTCCTTTGCTTTCTCAATAGTGGAATCCCTGCTCCAGTTCCCTATAATTTTCTGGTCCTGTTTTTACTCCCACACTTGGTTGTGAGAGCTCTGTACTGTTAAAAAGCTACATTCAAAATATTACAACTTTAAGTCAGTGAAGCCACACACCTCTGAGGATGACTCAGCATTGTAATACTTACTGCCCATGCTCCTGTTTTTCTGTTTGGTTTGCTGACTCTGGGTTTGAGTTCAGTAAGCACAGAAGCCAAGTTTTAAGATTAGAGCTGGTTAGTTTGTTTAATTTTGTTTGACAACAGAATCAGCACCTTACTGGAAGGTAACAAGGTCATACTTTCTGATCTCCTGGCCTGCACTCCGATCCATCTGCTTGGCTTTAAAATGCCCAATGAGGAAGAGAGCAGACTTTGGGTCTATTGTAGCCTGGGGCACTGATAAGAAACCTGCCACAACCTGTACTCTGCCACATACAGAGGTTTAAGAAATTGTGAAGAAACCATTACATTAGTATGTTCTTACTGAAACAAGCAGTTAAATAAAGCATTTTCAAGAGCATTTCATCCAAATCATTACTTTTTTTTTTTTAATGTCTGGCTAGTGGACAATATAAAGTTAACACATGCACTAACACCATCTGTGAAAAGCTTAATTTACTAAGTCAATCAGGAATGATACAAGAACAGAATTAAAGATGCATTTACAAATCAAATTCAGTTCACATTTAATGGCTGACAATATCTCAAACTAATGTTTGGACGTTAGCCTACTGTTCAACATTAGCTCAAACAGATCTCTCCCTGAAACTGTGCTGCCAGATTGTTCAGATGGTATCACTCATCTGTTTACTCCTCCTCACTTCCTACAATCATGAGTCTCATCTACTGCCCCTACCTTATTTCCAACTCTTTCCTCTTTACACTCCTACATTCCAGACAACTGATCAACTCACTCTTCCTCCTCAGAGATCCACTTCTATACACTTATGACATTTAATTTCCAACTAATTGGTCTCACTTTCAAAGCTCACTTCAAATGTCAAATTCCTTGACTCTCTTTGTTTTGATTATTCATTTTATCTATATCTCTCAAACAATTTTCCCCGCTTTCTACTTGGCATTTGTTGTCATTATTTCTATCTCTATTTCCTCTGCTAGCATGTACGTTTCTTCAGGGCCAAAGAGAATTCCTTTTTAGTGCACCTAGAGCATATGTCAAATTTTTGCATGTAGAAGTCTATTAGTACAGCTCAATAAAAGTACATGTTTTCCAAGTTATAAGTGGAGACAGAGCATCGATGGTGCCTTAGCTTTTTCTTGTAAGTCAACTCTATGAGCCTTCCCATAGGGCTAACAGTCATGGATAGGATTAGCATGGCCTCTCAGGACTATGTACTCCAGATTTGTTTTGTGCTAGAATTCTCCATCATCAGTGATCATCCTTCAGTGTACAGTGGCTTCTTCACAACACTTTCCATATCTGGATCAGAAGCAAGCATGTGGCAAATGCTTTCAGTTTCCCTGAAAAAAGGCCAGTTTTTAAAGCAGATACCTTGGAAGTCAAAGTAATTCTAATTGTGTTGGCATTGCCTAACATTATTTTAGAATTCCCCTTTTGATTTATTTTTAAAGTCAATTTATGTGCCATATTTATCATAATTTTTATGGAATTCCATATTTATCAGATTTTGTTTTGTTTTAAGCTCAGGTTAAATTATCCCACTTAATTATCCAGGCCTGCCTCTATATGTCTCTTGGTAATTTTTTAAAATCACGTCCATCTTCAAAAGATAAAAATTTTCCGCAACTAAAGATATTTCAAAGATATTGCCAGAGGCCCTGAAGGCTGCTCTAAAAATACTTTGAACAATAACAGAATTATTAGAGTAAATGTATAATCTTATTAGGAAGGGGGGGAAAGAGTATGTTTAGACATATTTAAGTCATATTTGGTATGTTTCCAAGAAAGCTTCAAAAGAAGAAAAATAATTTAAGGATTATTTGAATGTATGTAATATTTCCCTTTACCCATACATATGCAAAATTGTAAATACTGTATTTAATGTACATAATTATGTTTTGCTATAGGTATACATTGTGAACTGAGTACCACAATAAAGTTAATTAACATATCCATCACGTTACAGTATCTGTTTTTAAATATATGTAGTAAGAATATTTAAGATCAACTCTCTTAGCAAATTTTAAGTATACATTATTATTAACTGTAGTGACCATTAGGTCTCCAGAACTTATTCATCTTATAACTGAAAGTTTGTAAGAGGGTACATATAGTTTTTAACAAAAGTATTCAATTAATAAGAACCCGTCCTTCTGATGAATATTAACTTATGCAGGAGTCAAAATATGAGATCTGAGGCCTAAACTGAACTCAGCAAAATCTTTAACCAAACCTCACAACTGTGTAGTGGTTAGAGAATGGTCCACAAATTTTACTTGTTTCTTGTGATACTTTTTTATTTGATTTCAATACCATAGAGTTGCTCTGTTTTTCTAAACCATGTCAAAAATTTCATAAATTAGCAGATCCAAAATAGATGCTCTGTGTCTCTCCAGATAATCTCCAAACCTGGTACATAAGCACTGGAACCTTAGGTCCAATTGGCTTTGGGGACAGTAAAACAACACAGTCTATAGACATCACAAGGAACTAGAGATAGTACAGCTGAGTCTCACCATGTCGTCACATTATGTGACACCAGAAAAAGGGATCAAGGCCAAAGGTAGAGAAGCAGATCCAGTTTCCTGTGTCATGTGAATGTATATATTGCAGGTACTCTATGTTGATCTAATGGTATGTAAGGAACCTACCTAGGACAATCAAAATAATCTACATTATGAATACTGTATGTGAAAGAAAAATCCTATAAATAAGATTGTGATTGGAAAATGCAGAATTATAAATATCATCTTTCCCCCCAAATAATGCTTTAAGAAAACATCTTCAACTGGCAAAGAAAAAGACCCAAGGATCAGTGAAATAGACTGGAAGATACAGAAACAACTCCAGACATACTCAACTACCTCATGTTTGACAAAGGAGCCAACCATCCTCAGTGGAGGAAAGATAGCCTCTTTAATAAATTGTGCGGGAAAAACCGGATTCCAACCTGCCAAAGATTGAAATTAGACCCTTATCTTTCACCGTGCACTAAACTAAAACCCAAGTAGATTAATGATCTAAATATTAAAAAGGAAACTCTAAATTTGCTGGAAGGTAAGTTAGGCAGAAATCTTGAGGACATTGGCACAAGAAAAGACTTTATGAACAAATCCTCAGTAATACGGTAACTAACACAAAGAATCAACAACTGGAATCTCATCTTTTAAAAAAGCTTCTGCACTGCAAGAGAAACCACCAACAGAGCAAAGAGACAACTGACAAAGTGGGAAAAATTTTTTACCAGCTGCTCCTCAGACAAAGGAATATTATCTAGAATATATAAAGAATTCAAAAATATCAGGTCCCCCAAATATAAAGACCTAATTCATAAATGGGCATCTGAAATGAACAGACATTTCTCAGACAAAGAAGTAAAAGCAGTAAATAAATATATGAAAAAAATGTTCCACATCACTGGTTATTCGAGAGATGCAGATGAAAACAACACTGAGATTCCACCTCACCCCACAAAGAATGGCTGCTATCAAGAAATCACCCAATAACAAATGCCAGCAGGGCTGTGGGGAGAAAGGAACCCTTCTCCATTGTTGGTGGGAGTGCAGACTGGTGCAACCACTATGGAAATCAATATGGAGATACCTCAAAGAACTAGGATTAGAGGTATCCCTCTGCTGGGTATCTTTCCAAAAGAATTAAAAGAATCATACCACAGTGATATATGCACACCTATGTTTATAGCAGCACAGTTTGTGATAGCTAAAACTTGGAAACAGCCCAAATGCCCATCAGTTTAACACTGGATAAAGAAGATGTGGTTTTTCTATAAAATGCCATAAAGAATGAGAAACTAGAGTCATTTGTAGGAAAATGGATGCATATTGAGGCCATACTTTTAATTGAAACAAATAAGACACACAGGTATAAATACCAAATAGTTTCTCTAGTGTGAAAAACTGAAAGTGTAAATTGTATAACTGATAATGTGAAATAGGAAGAAAAGGACTAAAGGTGTAGGAGAAGTGGGAAGAGTAGGGGAAAAGAAATAAGGGACAAGAAAAAATATGAGAAAAGGAAAAAATGAAAACAAAATCTTTGTAAATAGGGCAGGTTGGAGGGGGGTGAAGGGAGGGCAGGGGTATGGGGAAAAAATGAGAATCAAGATGTGACATGTAAGGGTACAAGATCCCAATGATGAATATAACTGTACTGTATACTTAAAAATTACCAATAAAGTCAATAAGATTTTTAAAAATCTTCAATACTATAAAGGTAAGAATTGTTAGATGGAGTATCAAATCTAAATAGTTATAATTATAATATTACCATTTACTTGCCACCTATTTTATATGTACTGAAAGGTGGCTATTAACTATCTCCCTTTGATAGGTGGGACAAAGGAACTTCAGGGGCATAGAGCTAGCAAAAGAGCAAGGTTTATGTTGTGTGGATAGACCTAAAATGGAGGCCTACCCTGGAGCCAGATTTCTGCAAATCCATCTAAATTCTCAAGAATAATTTGGGTGGTAATGGGGGAATAATTTTGGTGGTAATAGGGAAGAGAAGGAAGGAAGGGACAGAGGGAGGAAGGGAAGAAAGGAGGAAGGTAGATTATATCCATGGCAGATACTCTATTCGCAGTTTGTTATTCCATCTGCAAACCCACAATGCATCTACATGTTATTGGTTCTTAGTTTTTGCTGAGTCCATGGGCATATGGAACCAACTGTCAAAATGACAAAGCGATAGTGGATGATATAAAATAATTCAAACTCCATCTATTACAGTTTCTGCCCTCCCGAAGTTCATACCTGGCAAGAGAGTGCATCTTCCTTTGCACTATCTTATCCCCAGTACGTGACACAGCGCTCAACACAAATTGTGCCCCATAAATATATGTTGCTGAAAGCATATTGGAGAGCGTGCTTTAAAAGGATGTGAATGAATTTAGGTAAGTGGTTGCCTAAAATCAAAGAGCAACAGAAACTCCCACTATTCAAATGAACCTTTCAACAACATTCTACCGCCCAGAGGACAAATTGTGTTAATGTGTTTCTCTCTTTTTGAAATTATAATTATTTTTTAAACCCCCTTCCCTTGGCAAAAACACTAAAAAATACAAAATGCCTGAACTATTTTTCTGTTGCTATGTAACAGAATTACTAAAAATGTGGCTTAAAACAAATACACTTATTAATCTCATAGTCTTGTGCAGCAGAAGTCTGGACAGACCCATTGGGGTTCTTTGCTCAGGGTACCCTAAGGTCAAATCCAGGTGTTGTTCAGCAGGGCTCTATCTCAAGCCTGGGGAAGATTCTGCTTGCTAGCTAATGCGGATTGTTGGAAGATTGAGGTCATTGACTTATAGCACTGAGGTCCTGATTTCATCCTGGCTGTATTCCAGAGCCGCTTTTGCTCCTGGAGGCCATCCTCCTCCAGCAGTGGTGAGCCTTTCCTGCTCATGACTCAGTCAGACATCTCCTTCCATCAGCCAGAGAAAGTGCTTACTGTTTCAAGGGCCCATTCAAACCATCTCTACATGTTAAAGTCCACTGACTTAGAACTTCTAGTATATCTGCAAAATCTCTTCATGGTGGTACCTAGGTCAGTATTTGACCTGTGACTAGGGGATAGGAATCCTGAGATCATTTTTAACATCCTGTCTATGACAGTGTCACTTCCATGCTGCATTTTAATTCAAATGGGTAAAGGTATGAGCTCTAAGAGTGAAATTACTCATTAGACTAGTTGGCAACAAGTGACTGACAACCAGTAGCCCAAGCCTTCTAAAATACCAAGGTAACAAATATAGCCTTCTTGCCAAAATACAGATTCCTTTGCTTTTTCAACTTTACATTACTGGGAATTTGTAGGTGACTAATTAATTTATAAGATAATTTCTGGGAGGAAAGAAAGGAGCAATATTAGGGCAATTCTAAGAATTATTAAAAACAAGAAGCACCTCTAAATATCCAAGTGTGTGAGTGTGCATGTGTGTATAAATTTTTGTTAAAATAGGATTTCATTTTATACATGGTAATTGGGCAATAAAATACCCCAGATCCTTTTAAGAATGGATCTCCTACCAATAATTTTGTTTGTTTGTTTTTTGAGACAGGGTCTCACTGCGTAGTTGAGACTGCTCTAGAACTCTCTGTGTAGCCTAGGTTGGTCTCAAATTCACAGCAATCCTCCTGCCTCAGCCTCCTGAGTGCTGGGATTACAGGCGTGCGCCACCACGCCCAGCTCCCTACCAATATTTTTATGTTTATCCCTTCAGCATCTTCCCAGCTTTAAAAATTGAAGTGGTTTTGTAAGGAGAAATATAACATGTCATGTATATTTTTTAAAATAAAATTTTCATTATTTCAGAAAATGTTAAAATTATAATTATTAACACATTTAAATATGGTTCTCTTTAAAGAAGTAAGCATGGTAGTTGTCATCGTTCAGCATCATTGCTTTTGTCAGGTTAGCATCTTTCTGAAGAAGGGCAGAGGTAGTAAAAGGGAGAGGAAGGGGTTAGAAAGTGTGACTAAGAAAAGGCTAAGAAAGATTTGTTCATTTCAATAACCTATCTTCTCTTGTCTCCAAAAGTTCTTCCTCTCTCCACTCTCAGCTTTTTAATGAGCTTCCTCTTTGGCAAGACAGTTTTTAAATAAAAATTGAAAGGTCTGTAATAGCATCATCAATGCCACAGGAAGACAATGCCTTGGTTTGTACATGACCTAATATATAACTTCTGGTACTTCTGTGTAAAACTACAAATGTAAATTCTTAGCCTAGGTTTTCTAAGATATCATCATTCACTACCTGAAAACTTTGCTTTAATTGTTTACAGCACCTTTGCCTAACTAAAGCTGTGATTCTCAAAAATTGTTTTTCCAAGTGCACATTTAGAATTATAGGTAAGTGAAAGCACAGTGCAAATAATCTGCATTCTTTAAGTAGGAATTGGGGCCAGGTGAGGTGTCACAAACATGTAATCCCCTCTACTTGGAGAGGCAGAAACAGGAGGATCATGAGTTCAAGGCCAGTATGGGCTAAATAGAAAGTTCAAAGCCAGCCTAGACTACATAGTAAGATGCTATCTCAAAAAAATGACAATCAATAAGTAGGAATTGGTTTGTTTCAAAGTTCCGGTGGTGTCCCAAAAGAAGTGATGATCTTAGATTCACAAGTCTTCGAGTGATATTTTATGTGCTTGACTTTGGGTATGTCAGCCTCCCTATAATGCATACCTCACAGAGTTGTTGGAAAAATAACAAGTGATAGCATGTGGGAAAGCGCTTTGTAAACCATAAAGCTCTCTACAAATATAAAGTCTTATTGTTGTTTGAAGAAATGGAATTACAGGAGTTAGACAGAGTTGGGGTTCCAATCCTAGCTCTCTCACTTTTGGGCTTTGTAACATTAAGTGATTATGTAATCTGAATTTCACTGTCTTCATTTTAAAGTAGAGATAATATCTCAGAGATGTGTTTTGAGAAAACAAGGAAATGTTCCAGGACTTTTGCCTGGAACACAGTATTATACTCAGTAAATGTTAGCTCTCTTGTCTTTCCTTCCTGCAGTTTTAAATACCTTTATATTCCTTGTATCAGAATAACCTCCACCATTATCTGTTAACCAATTATAGTCGAGGTGTATCATGATGATTAACGAAACAACAAAGCAGCAAGTCAATTATGAAATGTAAATCATGGCATTTTCCTATCCAGTTATAATCTCTCTGTGTACTGGAACCATTATCAGCAAATTGCCTCAAATGCTAAGGAAACAGCCTGAAGCTACCATGGCAAGATAAATCAACCTGGAAATCTACCATAAAAATATAAGGGAGAAGCCTGAAAATATCCTTATGTGCACTCAAAAGCACAATTGCAAATTGTTTTAGGCAAGCAAAGTATGGTCAAGTAGATTTTTACAATTTTACCAGATAAATCATTTTGAGATTGCTTCATACCACAATCAAAAATGCATAATATGACATATTCTGCCATTATGCTCTACTGCGTGTTATTTCCTAATTAGGAATGCAGACAGGCTATGCGGTAACAGTGATTGATGTCTGCTGCACTTTCTAGGAGGAGCAAGGTGAGAATAAGCATTAGCTTCAGCCCACAGGAGAAATATGGTAATTGCTGTTGCTCACTGCACTACAAATCCCATCTTCCTGGAATTACAGAAGAGGCACTTAAGAACAGAGTTATCTTGCATATAATTGGAGCTCTGCTCATCCTGAGGAAAATCCTATGAGGCCCTGTTCTCAATTATTTTCAGCACATAAATTAATGACAATGTAATTGTTATCATTTCATTTCAGTCTGGAGCGTCACCATATCAATAATAATAATAGGTCATGTTTTACTTTCTGACATAGACCTCTTGTTTTTTAGCTTATCTTTGTGTCTGGAGATTTATCAGTCATCCAGCCTGTATTTTTACTTGACAGCTTGAAACAAGCTGTTTTCCTGGTAAATGACAATAACTGTCCTTGAAATAATGAGAAATCATTGACAAGTAAAATGCAAGGGCTGGCCCTGGGCCCACTGCCATCATCCTGTAGCTTGATTGCTCAGAAATTCATTTCTGTCCTCTAAAATGAAACACAATAATTATCCCCAGTCACATGACAATCACAGGTAAAACATGCAACTATTCCTATTATCCTGTACGTTTTATAGCACAGGAAAGCTTTGCCTGTCAAGACTGTGCCTAATACTTATTAAGAAACTCAAAAGAGAAGTCTTTGCTCTAAAGGAGATATACATTCTACCCAAATCTTAGACTTCCTAAAAAGCAGGAGTTGTCTATATTATCTGACTTATCTATTTCCAAAATCAAAAAGTAGAATTAAAATTTTCATTATCTGGGGACTGATTCAATAAATTACAACATACTCAAACAACAAGTTATTATTTAACCATAGAACAGAAAGCGAAACTAGATGATAGTATGAACCCACTTATGTAGAAAGAGGAAAAAAATGTGAATGTGTTTACATGCATTGAAAGCTTCTAGAAGTATATATAAATGGATCTTTGTAGATCTTCTTCATCTGTATTATTCATCTTTTTCGCATTACTTTCTTAACCTGAAAATAACAGAGACAGCTTGGGTTTACAGTTCCCCAAGCTCTGCAAATTGATTTTATTTTACTGCTGCTTTGATCAGGAGCAACAACTCTACTCCAGCACAGGTTCTAGGCGTTGTTTGTTTTCTCACAAGGAGCAGCACGTTAGTGAAGGGAGACTGGCAAGAGGCCTGATCATGGCATGAAGGTTTGTAGTTCACATTTTTCATGTGATTTCCTAAAGTTAGAAAACAACATTTGGATTTTTGTAAGACATTTGGTGATTTTTTTTCCTCATTGAGTTTATTGATATACAGTACCATTACATTCATTACTGGGATCTTGAACCTTTACATGACAGGTCTTGGTTCTCATTTTTTCCCCTTGTCCCTGCCCTCCCTGGTGACTTTTTTTTAATGGTGGAAAAGTGGATAAGAAGATGAACTGGCTCTATTACTGAAAAGGGCCTTAGCTGGGGATTTAGCTCGGTGGTTCTGCCACCTGCCTCACAACTGCAAAGTCCTGAGTTCAATCCTCTGTTAAAAAAAAAACTATGAAAAGGGTCTTAGGTGAGTCTGAATCAGTTTCTGGTAAATTTAACACCACTTTTAATGGGCAAATGAAAAGAAACAATGGCAGAAATCAGGTGTTTAGAGCTGAATAAAGCAGAAGAAATTAAGACATTTGGGATTATTTCATGCTCAAAGCAAAGAACAGAGTAGTGTCATGAAGGAGTGAGTTCTCAACTACATTTTAGAAAATTATAAAGCTGAGTACAAGCCAGGCTGGAGGCTTGAACTGGAACAAATATAACCATTGAGATGTCATTTTCTAATCAGGAACCACCATTTACCTGAGACAACTCAAGATACAGGCACAGTGCTGAGCAAGCATTAGAAAGCTGCCTTGGGACTTGGCCCTCAAGCTCTGTCCTTTTGTAAAGACAGAAATGTCAGGGATAAGCCAAACATGGTGGCATATACCTCTAATCCCAGCACTCTGGGTGGCTGAGGCAGGAGGATTGCAAGTTTGAGCCCAGCATGGACGACTTGGTGACTTAGAAAGACACTGCCTCATATTTTCAAAAATATAAATAAAAGGAGCTGGGGATGTAGCTCAGTGCAAAGGCCTTGCATTCAATCCCCATTGGTGGGGGGGGGGATCAGGAACAAGAAGTGTTATTATTACCCTTGCCTAGCGAAAATCACACTACCTGCTCTATCTTAGCAGAGACAGAGAAACTTAGAATGAAATAACTCCCTCATCCTACCAAAGTGTAATGAAGGGCTGAGAAAGGGGAGTAGTCTGCTCAGTCACACAGTTATCAGTGGCTTCCCGTTCTAAGTCTCCTAATGTTTCCAAAAATGAATGAATTGTTTATTCCCTAAGTGCTAATAGCAGACAGTGGCTCAATGTTACATTTCATCTACAAACTCCTACATTTTAATGTGTCACTCTTAGAATAATATAGTTTACTTTAATGAATGATGAGAGTTGTAGAGTAGCACAGTTATTTGTTACCAGGACTTAATTTGATTTCTTTGCCTGCATATACTAAACTTACTCAGCCAGCACTGATGTTAATAAACATGAATTTAATTGAGTTGGAGAGTTGATGGCATAGGTTTTCATAAATAGCTACAAACTGCAAGGTTGTGCAAATTATGTATGATTCTGTAACTAGTGGGGTTTCCAACTGGAGCTAATACTCTTTTTCTGAGACAGTTCCATTATTTGAAAGGTAAATAAAAGAAGTATTTTTATTCCTTAAAATATCATTTTATTTTTATTTTTTTATTTTTATTGAGTTTATTGGTACATTCTAGGTATACAGTACAGTTCCATTCATTACTGGAATCTTGTAACTTTACATGACAGGTCTTGGTTCTCATTTTTTCCCCTTGTCCCTGCCCTCCCACTCATATTTTTTCTTTTCCCTTATTTAAAAATATAGTTTTAAATGTAAATGCTTTGGAAAATGTTTTTAAAAAAATAGCAGCAGAAAAGAAACTGGCTTTGGATATTAGCATTTTCAAGCAGAACAGAGAGAAGCTTTATTTTTCAAATAAAGGATTTGGAGTCATTTTATTTACTTACAGAGAAAAATTACTAAATATTGACAGTATTTTCAACTACAATTAGAATTATAGATTTAAGACGTGATTGACTAGATAAATCAGACAAAAGCAATCCTATCACAAACCATTTCTCTTTCTATCTGTACAATAAGGAATGATGCCTTAGAATTAGATGTTATAAATATGCAATCTCCATCATTCTGAACTGACAAAATTACCCAAGATCCTTTCTCTGTGAAAAGATGATCCCTAAGGTCTTTGCTAGCTCCCAGATTTCTCTTCCTTCCTTCAGGGGGTAGGGGTTGAGATGAAGAAAGTTAAACAGATTAGCTAATTGCAATGAATCAGTGGCAATATGACTTTTACCTTGGGCAATTTTTTAATGTCTTACCATGTTAATAAAGTCCCCAGACTTAAATGGAAACCCAGATGGTATAATTGGCAACTTGAAAAATCAGAACAAGCTTTTTCCTTGTAAAGAAGCCATTTATCTCAGAAGACAGGATAGATGAAAACCTTTCCAGATCATTTCATATTGTTTTTTCTTTTTAAAGGTCTCTTCATATTGTTTTTACAGCATACATTATGTTGAAATTTATTGGTAAAGATTCAAATACAGCATGGAGGCAGTTAAGATCTGCTAGTAGATTCTGCAGTATTTAAGAAATATAGAATTTGTTTCGAGTAGAGTCGCTGCCTTCCCAGAGCAACATGTAAATTTCTTTCCCAAAGAAAAACTGAATCATTAATTTAGAGGATTATATTCTTCTTACTATTTTTCTTTTTCTCTTCCCACCATGCTTGACTTTTAAATTAGGATTTCCATAGAGCAATTAACTTGCTTCCAGTAAAGAGTTTAGAGTGTGATACATATAAAAACAATCCAATTTTTACAAATAGGCTTTTATCAAAATAAACATTGAAATTTTTTTGGTTGTTTAATATACCTCCTATACAATTAAGTGAATATTCTCGTCAGAGGGAAATTTATCTCCACCACCTCAAATTTTGGATTGCAAAAATAATTACAATGCTAATTTTGGAGGAAAGCAGAAACTCCATGGTGTCTTATAGTTTCCTAAAAAGTTAAATTTGAAAAAATATGAGATTATTTTGTTATTTGGCTGGATCCACACTGTTGTTTCCTGTCTAAAAAGGTGTATTAACTAACAAATGAAAAGTATCCTGGAATCTCTCCTCATAACATTAGTTAAGGCTGCCATCAAGGTTTTTCTCCTGCTCATTATCAATCCAGAAAAAAAAAAAAGGTGCATCTTTTTACCCCTTTGCAGATAACTTTTTTTTTTTTTTGAGACAGGGTCTCAATAAGCAATTCAGGCTGACCTTGAATTCACATTGTGCCCAGGTTAGCCTCAAGCACATGGCAATTCTCCTGCCTCAGCCTCCCAAGTGCTGGGATTACAGGAATGTGCCATCATGCCCAGGTGCAGATAACTTTTATTATCTCATTTAATCCTAACCACCACCCCACCAAGTAGTTAATCATCACCTTCATTTTACAGGTAAGAAAACTAAGCCCAAGAGAATAAATGCTACCCAAGGCCCTTCTGATTCTAAACTATTGTCTTTCCACAGTGCCACTTGCTTACAAATGTTAGGAATATCAGCGGTGGGGTGGGGTGGATTTGAGACAGGATCTCACTGTGCAGATCAGGCTGGCTTTGAACTCCCAACAATTTTCTGGCTTCAACCTTCTGAGCACTTGAATTATAGGTGTGTGCCAACACACTAGTTTAAAAATATCAAACTTTGCATAGGGTCAATAAGTGGTAAAACATCCTTTTTAAAACAAGCAATTGTGAAGGGAGATCAGTGAGTCTGAATTCAGCAGACACGACCACACTTCCATTTGTGAGTTCCCCAAAGGCTAATCATCACACTGCCTCCATATAGCAGTGAATAGCACTGTGGCTGTGATTGCAAGCTTTCTATAAGTTTTGATTGGATAAATGAAATATAATTGAATGAATGTATGATTTAATTAAATAGTGCTTTTTCTTATTCCCCTAAAATAGTTTTCCAAGCTGTGCAACTCAGAAAATCTCAAGAGATGTTAACAGGGTATACCTAAGAATAAATTCCACTATCATTTTTCTCTGAGAATAAGCCCTAACCCAAAAATAAACCCCGGTTAAGATCACTAGCCAGATGGACACATTCAGTACATCCATTGCAACATACAACGGACGTATTGAATTATAAAATAATAATATTGATATATGATTAAATATAAATAAATGATAATGTTGACATTAAAACTTAAATGATAATAGAAATTATAATTAATTATTTCTAAATACCCAAGTGGGGGCCAGGGATTTAGCTCAGTGGCACCAGCGCCTGCCTTGCAAGCACAAAGTCATGAGTTCAATCCCCAGTACCAAAAATAATAACCCAAGTGGGAACCTTTGGACAGGAGGTAAACACCTGTGTGAATAGATGAACTCAAAACTTATTGCTGAATGAACAGAGTATAGACACAACACACGAATAACATGCATACTTGATAACAAATGAACATGGTTGTATCTAATATGAATCTTCATAATTCAATATGCTGTGTGTTGTAATAATGCACTATGAGCAGGCTACATGGACAAGAAGTGCTCATTTAAGGAAAGCGCTACTGCTAGACATGAAAGACTGGGACCAATGGTTCTACAGGAAATGGAGTCACAAGAAATTCAGTCTGGAATTAAAGGTTTGGAGAGATGAGGATGTTCCAGGTGATGACATGGCTGTGTTTGAATAAGTGTAGATTTTTGTACGTGAATAAATGTAGTTTTTTTGTACATGACTAAACAGATAAATGTAGATTGTTATACATGAATAAATGTATATTGTTGTACATGAAAAATAAGACATCCACGAAAAATAAGCTCTATTGCATCTTTGGGAGCAAAAATTTATATAAGATCCAAGTTATTTCAGGGAAATACAGTAGTGAATTTGGGCAATGTCATTTATTAAAGACTCTCCAGATAATTTAGCTTACTAGAGAGTCTAAGAAGTCCTATGGTAGAGAATCTTGTTTAATTTCACTTAAGCAAGTACTTCCCAAACATTCATCCACAGAAACCAGCCTTCCCCACTCTTATGGAAGTTTGGTTTTTTTTTTTTTGTACCAGGGATCGAACTAGGGTCCACGCATTTGCAAGGCAGGTGACAGAACTGCTGAGCTAAATCCCCGGCCCACTTATGAAAGTTTTTACCATCCTTCTGCACATCAGTGTTTTGTGGAATATGATTTCAAAGAGAATCATTAAAAAAAACAACAGTGAAAAAATGACTAACAAAAAAAGGAAAAAAATATTTTAGCACAGAAGCAGATTTTGAAAAAGTTAAGAAATGGGAGTGGAGAACAATAACTGAAGAACAGTTGACATGAGATGGGCATTCCCAGAGGGACTAGAGAATCTAAAAGAGCAGGAACTCTGAGATTATCCACAGTAGAGGCATTGGACAGAAGCCTACACAAAAAAAGATCAATGTCAGGAAGATTCAGTGTCAGAAAAGAAGCAATCAGGCATCACAGGAAAGTGGAAGTAAGCTGGAAGCACAGAAACACAGACCTTTGCAAGCACCAGTCTGCTACGGTGCCGGAGGCAAGGGCCTCAAGTTCAGTCCTAAGACTCCTAGAAAATGAGCTAGAAGTTCAGCCCCAGAGAGGTTCAAGCTCCAAGTCAAAAATACAGGCAAAAGGAAACAAGTGGAGGGTCTGGTGGCTATAAGCATAACATACTACTTAAACTACCCTATATAATACTGCATTCTTTTTATAAATTATGTTGCAAAAATCATGCAATTAACACAGGGCCAACCATTTAACCTCTCCCTGAAAAACTATGTCTCCCTTTCCCTCTAGCCTCTTTCTCTTTGTTTTGGAGACCTTACGGTCAGATGATTTCATTGTGCCTATTATCTAGGGCTGCCAGGAAGGCTGTGAACTCCCTTTGAGGATGTTAGCATACGACACAGATCTGTGATTTGGTTACACATTCCCTCCCCACCTCATATAAATCCCTCCTGCAATCTGCATTCTCTCTTTTCTTCCATAGTTTACCACTGCAACCAGTCCCCTCCATTCTCTAGTTCAGACCACTTTCATTTCTCTCATCCACCAAAGCCCCAACCCTGTTGCCCCTACTTCTATATTTAAGCTATGAGAGAGAGAGCTAGAGAGAGAGACAGAGCAATGCATACTGGACATGTGGCTTATCCCTTCAGAAATGTTATATGAGTATGAAATAAATTTTCTTTTCTAATTTTTAAAATTGGTTTTAGTGTGCTTGCAATCATGGCTACATTAATTGTGGGGAGTTGGAACATGTGCATAACACCTTATAAATAACATCTTATTTCTTCTGTCTTAACATAAACTTTCAACTGTGATAAAATGCCTTGTGGGAAAACATTCATATGACCTCCAGAAAATTACTAAAGTATCAGCTATGTCCCCAGTTTCTTCCAAAGAACCCTCCTACTCTTTCACATTTTCCTCTTCTCCCAAACCTTTTGCTCCATCCCTGACCCTCTCTTTGAGCCAGACTTAGTCTCCTACTTCCTAAGACAATGACCATCAAGATGAAATTCCCTGAGCCAGCTGTGGTGGCACACACCTATAGTCCCCACACTCTGAGAGGCTGAGTCAGGAGTATTGCAAGTTTGAGTGCAGTTGGACAATTTAGTAATTTAGCAAGATCTTGTCTCAAAATTAAAAATTAAAAAACCAAAGGGGTGTAGCTCAGTGCAAAGCCTCTGGGTTCAGTCTCTGGTAACACACACACACACACACACACACACACACACACACACACACTCCCTTAGCTTCCAACTATTATCTTACATTCATCTTTATTCCAGTTTCTTTCCCACCTGTCTCAAAGCGAGAAGTGTCCCTCCTACTACCCAAGGTTAACTTTCCCCCAGCCCTCATCATCTCCCTACCCCATCTCAGAGGCTTAGAAGCATTTTTCTTTCCAGTTATCATTGTCTCTTGGTCTGTTTCTCCTGGCTCTTTATCATCAGCATTTAAACAGTCTCACCTTCTTTCAACAACTCTACAGATGCCTCTACTATACTCCATCCCTTCTCCTAGATTTCTTGAATTCACTGGCCTTGCAAATTCATAGTCCTCTTTATTCTGCCCCTCTGAAGTCTTTCCTCTCTGTTAGACTCACTCTTTTCCCTTCCTTACATCCAATTCAACCTCAGCCTGTTGCGACCCATCAAACATCCCATTAAAACTCTTCTGGGCAAAGTCCTCCCTAACATAAAATAACCATTTCTATTTCTATTTCATCATGTACTTTCTTAGCAGCATTTTGACAGGCTCTATTACTCCTGCCTTCTGAAGTGATACCCTTTGGCTTATACAACACTAATGCCTCTAGATTTTCTCCTGCCTCTCCAGTTACTTCTCAACATCCTTGAAGGGCTCTTCTTTTTCTTCCCATTTCTTCAGTGATGATCTTTCTGAGGGTACTTCTTTTTTTTTTCAATGCTCAGCCTCCTTGGCTGATTTTATCTGTGCTCCCAGGTTTCAAGTATCCTCCTAATGCTAACCACTTCCTGTTCTTATCTTAGGACTAAATATCCCCCTGCTTAGGAGACATTTACTCTTGTTTCCACAAGCCCCTCAGTGGCCATAGACGAACTCATCATTTTCCCAACCCATCCCGCTCCCCTTGGCTTCTCCTACTGGCATCTCCAGTGGGCTGGGGAATGAATCAAGAGACCCATCATCTTCTCAGCACTGGAGCAGATTTTCCTCCGGCCCCCTCCAAACAGATGTCTCTACTGCAATAGAGTGAGATATTTAAAGCAGCAATTCAGTGGCATAATTTCTGTTTAGCCTCAGGGAACGAGGAGTCGGTGAATGGTTTTAAAGTTCAAACTTCTTATAGAGGCACCCATGGGTGCTTGGCCACTCCCTATCTTTTATTTGCTACTCTAGGTAAATTATGACAAACCCTTATTATTATGCTATACGCAGGCACCCTTCTAACCATTTGTACATATTAAGTTTATTTTTCTTCACAATAATTCTAGAAGCCAGGTTCTCCTATCCCCTCTTTTACTGGTGAGGAAACTGAGGCAAAAAGTAATTAAGCCCAAGGTTACAGCACAGCCAAGTTAGAATTCAAACCCAGGTGGTCTGGCTTTGAGATCATGATTCTGACTATATCGTACTGCCAGGATTCCTGGACTATGCTGGTCTAGACTTACCTTTTGCCCCCCTCGTCTCTCTCTCTGTCTCTCTGTCTCTCTCTCTGTCTCTCTGTCTCTCTCTCTCTCGCTCTCTCCCTCCCTCCCTCCCTCTCCTCGATGCACCTGAGTAACTCCTACTCAGCCTTTGGATCTTTGTACAGAAATCCTTTCTTCTGAGAGGCCTTCTCTGACTGCATCTCCATCTCCATCATCCCAAGGCTGGTGTCCCTCCTAGAGCCATCCAGCACCCTGTGTGCCCCCACCCCACATCATAGCACTTACTTACCATGATGCCTGTTAACTTGCTCACTACCCTCCTCATCTGAAAGGTCCTCAAGGTCTTGGTGTACTGTATCTCCAGAGCTACTTACAGTCCCTGGCTTATAGCAGGATGGATTGTCAAGGACAATGGTTCTTAAATAAATACGACATGAATGTACAAATGACATCAGTAGACAGGCTACTTGAGACTGAATTGTCCAGATGTTGGCCTAGGGCTCTTTAAATTCTCCCAGACCTGAAAAAGAGTGGTTCCCAAAGAAAAGTACAAGACCTGAGCCTGTGAGTGAAGAGTTTGGGATTCCAGCTGTTGGTACTTTTAAAAAGAAGAGTTAGTAGAGAGCCAGGAGGAGGCTAAAGCTTTAGCCTGATAGAAGCCTGAACAGATCTATAAAGGGACTGAGGACATAAGAACAAGGGAAAGCAGATGAACAGGAGGAGGGCAAAGGATTAAAGAGAGCATTATTCTGGGAGGTTAAAATCAAGGGAAGAGGATGGAAATTTGATATAGGCATTTCATCTAAATTTAAGCTAGGGGATTCAAGGATCCTCACCTCACACAACCAAATTAGAAAATGCAACTGAGTCGGAGAGGAGATATGGTGCATTTAGAGTGAAAACTTTTGTGTGATTTGGAGTGTGCTGCAGTGGTTTATAACTTTTCACTGATTGTGGGCAGGGGCAGGCCTGGTACTTTTCTGTGTCTCTTTGCCACTCTAGAGAGTAGTGTTGGAGTCAGATGACAGAGGCTAAAACTCTTGTTCTAGTTGAAGGTGCATTAGCAACCCTTTGATATGCTTTCTGGATGAAGATCTTAGGTTATAATCACCATATTCATCAAATCTTATAATAGATGCCTGAGTCTGGGCAGACACGTCAGTGTTCTGTGGCAACACAGATTTAAAGTAGCACCTAAGTGGAAAAATCACTGCAGTTACCACCATGAGCAGTAAAATATAGAAGCATGCCATGTTTGTGTACTTATTTTAATAAATATTCCTATAAAATAAATCTTTTTAAACATTTTATATAAAACATGATTAAAATGAAATCTGTGATGATAAGACTCATCTCAGATTCATTAACATGAAATAGTCCTGAGTGGAATTTGCCTCTCAATAGTTTTGTCCCCCCATAGAAGTCTTGTGCATTTTTTATTTGTTCTTAGATGAAGATAATACCAAAAAAAGCCCTTAGAATAGTGCCTGTCAGAGAAGAGATATACAATGTTTTGTGTCACTTTATGCTTATACTGAAATTAAGACTTCAAGAAAATACTTTAGATCTTGATGAAAATACATTTTTTAACTGAAAACTTTTAAAAGCTGTGTCCACTTGTTGTTCCATGAGATAGTTTTTAATCACACAAGATGAAAAATTTTAGAGATTTGTTGTACAACAAATGCAGATAGTTAATAATTCTTTCATACACACTTAAAAATAATAGAACAAATTTGTTATGCACTTTTACCATTATTTTTTAAATCTGTGTGGAATTGACTCTATTAATCCAACAGGACTCTATCTATTCATTAAAGTAAATCCAGCAGAATTTCTTACTGGACATTTCCAGCTGCTTATCATCCCTGAGCTATTACACATACTGGAACCTATTTTTCTCTCATGTGGTACTTATAATTGGCAGGTAGCTTTGTTCCAGTAGGTCATAGGGAGACCCAGGTTTGATATATCTGTGTCCCCAGCCCCTCCTAAGGATCACATGTTCATGTATCTCCAGCCATTTGGAAGAATAAGAGATGTAAGAAGAGACTGCAGATAGAAAAGGCACAACATTTTGCAGATGGGAAGGGGATCTAGGAATGGAGGGAGAGGAGAGGAAGCAGAAATGAAAAGGACTAAGATGTGAGATGTATGTGTACCAACTCCCCATGATGAATGTATTCATTATGTATTACAAACATGTATGAATAAATAATACATAAATAAATATCTGCTTCTTAAAATTATTGGCCCAGAAGAGACAAAAGTCACTCTTGCTCACTTTCCGTTGGCCAGAACTACGGCACTGCCACACCTAGATGCAAGGGAACCTGGGAAGTCTAGGCCTTCACTCAACCGTCATGTTCCAGCAACAACTGTACTCATTTGGGAGAGAACAAATTTTGGTGGACATTTGGCCATCTCTGTCATAGCATTAAAATAACATCTGTAAGAATGTTTAATCTTAATTTTGGACTTCTCACAAAATCATATTTCCATTCTGTTCAGTATTCTAAATGTGCTTTAATAGCAAAAATCCTACAAAATTTTTTAGTATATTTTTTTCAAAGTTTTTCATTCTACCTTTGTCATAGCTTTAATTTCCATATATCATACTTTAATGTGTGACTTTAAATCACTAAAAAAGTATGTATCAAATGTACAAGAAGAAAAATAACATCAACCAAATTTTGACTTAATTCATATGGAACCCTCATTTCTCAAATTTCTGGCTTTTGTTTCTACAACAAATTCAAAATGCATAAATTTTCTGATAAAAGATATACTTTACATAATATGAAAAAAAAATTTAGATATTAAAATGGAAAATAAAATCTCCTGAGTTGGCCTTCAAGGTGAGTTCCAAAGAAATAAAAGTAGGACTGGGGATTTAGCTCAGTGGCACTGCTCTTGCCTCACAAGTGCAAGGTCCTGAGTTCAATCCCCAGTACCAAAAGAAGTAAAAGTAAATGAAGGGGCCAGGGATTTAACTTAGCAGCATGGGTGCCTGCCTGGTAAGCACAAGGTCCTAAGTTTGATCCCTGGTACAAAAAAAAAGGTAAATGGAAACAGGACATTCTAAATATGAGGAGGATTTCAGCTTATTCCTGTTTGAGGAAGAAACTGAGCAAACAATTTAAGTGAATCATCTGAATTTGCATACTTCCTGTGTTTCTGTCACAAGTCACATGAGATTATATGTACATTTGTATTGTCATCGTCATTATTTCAACTAACGGAAATAGTGATTAACAATGATTAAATAATAGCCTACTACATGAACCTTCTTCTGTCTAGAATGAAACTGCTTTTGTACTGGCCAAATTTAAATCATGCATACATATGCACATGCACACACACCCCTCTATTAGAATGAACACATAACCCAGAGGTAAAATTCTTAAGTGAAATAAATGACATTTGCCTTTAGCCTCTTCATTACTCCCTTTTTAGTAAGACTCACTTCGGTCTTGTTGCTCTGTGTGGCCTCTCTGCACTTGTCATCCACTTCAAAGACCAAGTAGTTTTTACTAGATGTGTCACTTGGGTTTGTTAATTAGCTTATTAATCTGGTACTAATGAGTTTTAATGTACCTCTTCAGCTGGGCATTTATTTGTCTTTTATCTCTAATTGTTGATGAAAGGAGTTGTCAAAGAAAGGAATGTCAGGCATAATCAAACAGGTAAAGGTATCTTTGTGGAGACCCTGAAATGGTGTGTACATTCTCTGAAGGAAGAGTTCATTATTTTCCTGTGTGATAAGTGTGACAGGGTTCCTGCTCAGCTGAATTCTCGTTTCTGTTCTGGAAGAAATAGTTTTAGAAGGAGAAGGATTCCACTGATTGGTGCAAGGCAAAATTTCTCAACCAGTTTATTCAATCTCCCTGAAAAAGTGGCCAATCTTTGCAGCTCCAAATCAGGCTAGAAGCTCAGACTTCCCTGTTGACTCATTCATGATCACTTTTCTCTGGCCAGTGGCTGAATGAATGTTGGCTGAAGAGATCTTGAGGAAACACTTCTGAGAAACCAAGAATGAAATACATTAAGTCCTTCACTAATCTGCCAGGTGTTTCTGAATCCAGTCAAGCTGATATATTGTGATTACAGTCATGCATATTCAGAAGATGAGTCTTATTTTCATACATCTTATACCTTTTATGGTATTTCTACTTCTTAATAATTAAGATTTTAACCATATTTAAATGAGATTAGTTTTCTTAGCTAAAATAATACTATATTCACATTATCACGATACTTCTTTGGACTGAATCACAGCCTTCATAGATGTTAGTGCTATAATTCCTCTTGACTCACATTTTTGTGATTTACATCCATTACTTTAATAGACATTTTAATCAACTTCTTAATTTTTTTTTTTTTTTTGGTACCAGGGATCGAACTCGGGTCCTTGCACTTGCAAGGCAGGTGGTGGAGCCACTGAGCTAAATTCCCAGCCCTAATCAACTTCTTAATGGAGGAACAAACGTGATTTCCTAAGAACTCCAGAAAAATATTGTTTACTTTTTTGGCTTATGATACGGAAGACATTATCTTGAGCTTTCAAACAATGAGATAAAATTTTAAGAGTAATTTGACAATGGAAGACAGACATGTATTTGTCCTCAAAAATCTCCATGCCCTAAGCAAGATTCCTATCCTTCTCCAGGGCTCTGAGTCCAATCTTATTTCTGGCCAGAGGGTATTTAAAAAGCCTGACAATCAGCTCTCTGTCAGTCATGCCCTGTCTGGACATTCCCTGGTCCTAACCCCTGAGTTGTGACCTATTTCCCTGTATCTATTATCTCTTACTCCCACTTCACTCCCATTCCCTTATTTTCCATGGAAATTTTACTTTAGTTTCTATATCAATTAGAAATATGTTTGATTGTAAGCAACAGAAATCCTAACAGTGACTTAATCAAAGAAGTATTCCTTTTTTTTTTTTTTCACATGACGGACAAGTCTGGATACAAGTAATTCATAACTGGGGCAATGGTTGTCCAATGTCAACAGCCAGCTGCTTTTATCTTCTTGCTTCACTACCCTCAGGCAGCATTGAGCATATTTATATTTAAGGCCAGAAAATAAAAGAAAGAGAAAAGTTTCTTGCCAGTTCTGCTTATCTCCATTTATCAGGGAAGCAAAAGTTTTTCCTTTATCTCAACGGATATTCCTTAATATCTCTTGAATCAGGATTGAATCATATGGCCACCCCTGACGGCTAGAAAGTGAGGATGGGAAAGATTTGGGGAGGTAAGCAATAGCATTTTTTATAGCTCCTACTCTAGTCACGCTAGACCTAAAATTCATACTGCTCAGGAAAATGGAATGGTATTCAAAATCCTATCTCCACACCAAGGCAGTACTATTTCCTGATCTCCCTACTGCTGACCTCCTGTCTGACTGCTGGTCATTGCTCAATAGCTTCCTATTACCTTAGCTGACCCCCGCCCCCAAGCATCCACTTTATGCCAGGTCCTCTCTCTGAAACTCTCAACCCCCTACTTCAACCATGCACCCCCCTCAAGCCAAGCTGGTCAGTAGGACTGAGCTCCCATAGTGGTTTTTTTTGGAACATAATTCAGTTTTTCAGCCCTAGATGGCATTTGTTCTTACATTTCAAGGAGAATACATAATACATTGTAAGCCCTCAATAAAGTTTTTTCTAAATGGACAAAAGCCCAGGTCTGCCTGATGAAAGTGAAAGATTAGACAAACCAAAAATCCAGAGGGAACTATCTATAATTTCTTTGTTCCATGTGACACTCTAGGACTTTCTAAGTGATAAAAATTCACATGTCAATGATTTGTTCTTCAGTTGCTATGCTGCTTACAGAACATGGGAAAAAAAATTAGCCTTCTTTTTCTTGAGTCTTAGGAAAGAAATCAAGTGCACACCCTCACATTACACAGAAAACTAATAATCCTTTTTATTAGCCTACCGTGTGTGCAGTTTCAATGTCCCTGATGCTATGAGGCATGACACATACAAAACAATAATTGGTGGCAGATGTACATATCTTCTTCTCTAGAATAAGTTTAAGGAAATACAATCTAAAGAATGAACAGTTTAAACAAACGCTGATATTTAATTAAGTTCCTTTGGTTAATACTTGGGGGAAAAAACCTTTTCATTTCACAAATAAAAGCATAAAATATAAATAAGAAAAATGACAAAAATATTTAGGAAAAAATATTTTACTTAGTATAGAGTAGAGTCTTACCAAAAATTCTACATGGATGACCCTTCAAATAGAAAAATGTGTAAGAAGCTCTTATGTTTTCTCATTATTTGTTGTGGTAACAGCCAAGAAGCTGTGCAGTGTGTATATATTCTACTCATCCTACATTACCATGATATTCTAATTATAACTTCAATTTAGCAATGCTATCACATGCATAGATGTAGCCAAAGCTGAAGCAGAGGAACAGAGAACACAAAAATCTCCAGACAAAATGAAAACTCCTATTTCCCCTTCTCTACTCATGAGCTTCGAGGAAAAGAAATACCATAATTATAGAACAAAAGTCATTATAAAAGTTGCAAATATATCACCTATGAAACCATCGGTAATGATTTGCCTCGCTCTTTGCCAAATTATTTTAGGAATGAAAACATCAGACAATGTGAATTGGATATACATACACGTGAGAAGACTTACTACAAATCACCTGGTGACTGTGGCGATATAATTGTAACTTGCTACATCACATTCTCATGAACATTTTGTAAGAGAGTCAAGCTTTCCATGAAATTTTCCACTTTACTGAAATTTTCCAACTTTATCAACTGACTCAGGGTATAGCTGCTCACACTCCTAACATTGTGTAGAAAGCCTTGAAGTGTATTGAGTAGCTTACTGGTGATTGACTTTTCCTTTAAGTCTTCAGGCAAAATATTCTCTCTGTTCATTCAGCTGAGCAGACTTGGGCAACCTGATGATGTGCAAGGGTGACGTGTTAAAGCTGTATATTTATGGCTTTTTGAGTGTCCTTTCCTCTTCCTCATTCTATATTCAACAGATAGCATTAATATGTCACAAGGAAGAAAGCAGAAGTTGTCTGCAAGACACTTCTTGGTTTTTATTTCCAACCTCAGAAGTCTACATAATGGTCTGTGCTGAATCTACTGGAGGGAAAAGAGAGCTGGGATTGCTTTTCTGGAGGAGGGTGGGTGTGCCTCAGAAGTGACACACATCTGCACACCCCTGTCTTTCTCCTGCCTACTATCCCCTAGCGCTGCCTAGAGGAGCCTATACATTTCTAGCTCAGGAAAGACTCTTGTCCTTAAGGGTGGTGACACTAGAAGTCTTTGGATCTGAGGAATTCTGAGTACCAAGAGAGTGAGCACTTCAACAGAACCCATATGGCAGATGTAGAAGGGAATCCCATGTCTGGTATCTGTCATGCCTCAACACTGCCTGTGGTAGGGAGTAAGGAACAAGGGAGGAAAAACCAGCAATGACTAAGATTTATTTTCTGGTCTACTCAAGGAAGGGGAAACTTGGTCAAACTTAAATAAATTCAAGAAAACAAAAAATGTTATATTTCTGCACACATGGGCATTTGAGGATAGAGACTCATGGCCGCCAGAAAGCACTGCAAAGAAAGGTACACATATCCTACTGCATAAGGTGGTAGTCCTTTTCACCAGAAACTGAGTCTTTAGATTCCATTTTGCTTACTGCAGTGAATCACACTGAAGAACTAGTTGTGTTCATTTGAGAATGTGACCTTAGAATACACACAAAGCTTTCAGTATGCCAGTGTACATTTAAATAATCCAGTTCTACATTTCTTCAGCCTCTCCATTTAGCCAAGCAATCGTTTCATTGACCTACTCATTGTTCCCTAAACTCACAGCCATTTATCCCCTAGTATGTCTTCTGTCATGTGCTCCCATAGAATCCTTTTACATGCCTTTAATGATGTTCAGTGTCCAATTTCTGCTTGAGGCTATAAAGTCCATAAGAGAAGGAGGAACTTTGAAAGGAATAAAGTTTTTTGGAGCACTGGTAAGCCCATTATTTGTCCAAATTTTAAGAATAGTGAAATGACAAGAACAGTGAATGAAAACATTAACTACTATCTATCATGATCCAATGTTGCTATCAAAAACAGATTTTTTTGCTCCACAATTAAAGCCAAAATGGACATGGAGTTGTTGTGCAAATAGAGGTAGAAAAGGCAAAGGGTAAATTTGCCATAAGTACTTTCAGTTATGTATGGAGGTCAGTTTGGTTTTCCCCTGTGTTGGTTCATAATGAATAAGCAAAGTCACAAAGTCTAAACTTGGCTTCAAGTTTAATTCATTTCCAATGAGGCACTGATCATAGCAATAAAATTTTCTTGGATGCTTAAAAGATTGGGAAATAATTTCTTAGAGATAGCTATTGAATAATACATATATATTATATATATACACACACATTTGCCAAACTACAGACTGAGTGCAGCTTCTTTACACTGACCTACATCTCCAGCTGTTGTTTTGTCTGTCTTTCTGTCTGTCTGTCTGTCTGTCTGTCTGTCTGTCTGTCTGTCTTAGACAGGGTCTCCCTAACTTGATAAATTGCCCAGCCTGGGCTTGAACTTTCAATCCTCCCACCTCAGCCTCTCAGAGTGTTGAGATTACAGACGAGGGCCAGTATGTATAATATTCTTAACAAAAGAGTGATGTTGCTATTTTATATTTATTTTCTTTTCCCTGAGTGAAAATTTTTACCTAAGTCTGGTATCTGGAGTCACTTTTAAAAAATGTACCATTTTAAGGAAGAATTTAGGTTTACAAAAAAATGGGTAGAAATAATTGCCTTTACTCCCCTTCCCCAATTACTCCTTGTTATGGCTTATATCTAGATGTCCCCTTAATGCCTCATGCTCTCCTAGGCAGGGCTTTTGGGAAGTGACTATATCATGGATGTGTGATACTGAATAATGGCTGTGTGATACTGGACTAGTCCAGTGATTAGTTTATAGCTCGGTATGATATTGAGAGGTGAAACTTGATAAGAAGTGGATATGTGTGGCCTGGAAAGATATACCCCTCATCCTCCCCTGATCACTTGCTGCTTCCTGCTTGTCTCCCATACTATGAACTCTTTCCACTGCTCTGCTATGCTGCCCTGCCTTGGAGCCAACTGACTGTGGACTGAAACCTCTGCAAATCATGAGCCAAAATAAACATTTTTTTTCTTTTCAGTAGTGGATGTCAGGTACTGTGTCTCAGTGATGAGAAAGTAGCTAAGACACTCCTATATCTTAAATTAGTGTAGTACATTGGTTACAATGGATGTGGCAGCATTGAGACATTATTGTTAAGTAAGCTCATAGTGTATATTGGGATTCACTCTTTGTGTTGTGATCCTGTGGATTTTGACAGATGCATAAAGTCAGGTGTCCACCTTTATAGCATCACACAGGATAGTTTGACTTCCCTAAAAGTATTCTGTGATCTACCTATTCATCTCTCCCTTCCCCTGGCTATGGGCTGTGCCAAATATATCATTGGTGCTCTACTGGGGTGGCCTGTTTTGTCCTCCTGATAGAATCATTAGGAAAATGTTATCATTTAAGGTGCAAACATTGTTTAGTACTTTTAGTAGTGATCTCTACATAATTTTCACACTTTCACTTAATGCAAAATAAAGAAAAATATAGTTTCAAAGTCATAAATAGGGTTGTATCTGAGCATAGTTAAGTTTCCCCTTAGAAGAAAGCAGTTAAACAGATCAGGGAAATGTTTTTAAATTATACCTGTATGTGTTTTGAATAAGAGTCTTCTTTCATGAAGAAAATGATAAAAAGTATCTGTATACAGATACTTTTGTAATATTTAAATATTGCTGTGGTTTACATTTAGATGTCCCTCCAAAGCTTCATGCACTCATTGGTGGGACTTTGGGATGTGATTGGGTCATGGAGGTGTGATTAGTCTACCAAGGAGTTTATAGCTAAAGATGTTGGGCGATGAAACCTGATTGCAGAAGGTGGGTCACTGGGGGTGAGGCCTGGAAGGCCTCTTCCCTTGAACCCCCCCACCCACTTTTTCTCTTCTGCCATCCCATTCTGCCTTGGAACCAACTGACTATTGACTGAAACTTCTACAAATTGTAAGCCAATACAAACTTTTCTTTTTTACATTTCGGAGTGTCGAGCATTATGTTTCAGCAAGAAGAAAGTAACTTAGACAGATTTTGATACCAGGAGTGGGATCATTGCTATGAGACCACCTGACCATGTGGTTCAAAAGCCTTTGAAGTTGATTCCAAGGAAGAGTTTGGAAAGGTTTACAGATACTGGCTGGAGAAGCAGCCCTACAATGTTGTAAACCGAACTTGACAGGATATTCTGGTCAGAGCTAAGAATGCTGATAGAAATGAAGTGAGTAAAACCAGGCTCAAGAGGTTTCAGTTGAGAACAAGGACTGCATTGGACGTTGGCCTCCAGGTCATGTGTTTTATGTTTTTATCAGAAAGTTTATGTACATTTTGTTTATGTTCTGAGACTTTGCAAGAGACTAGGATTAAGGGCAGTAGACCAATTAATCTGTCAGAGGAAATTTCAAAGCAGCCAAACATTCGGGCAGTGGCTCAAGCACTGTCAGGGCTTTTAGCCATCTCTACATTGAGAATTTAGAGAAAGTGGCCCAACAGAATGATTTTAAAAGTTTTGAGTTTGGCCAGAAAGGAAGTTCCAGTAAAGTTGAGGCCTGCGAAGATGAAGCAGAGAAGACCTTGGTCGCTGAAGAAGATTAGCATTAAAAAGAAGCCAAGTACTTTGTAACTGGACAATAGGAAAAATGATTTCAGGAAATGTGAGGAAACACCCTCTACTTACTGAAAATCACAAAAGTGAAAGACTTTGCTCTGAGAAGAGAGCCCAGGGCAAAGCTACAGAATGGCAGCTGCCTAGGGAATTTGTTCCTCTTCCTTGGGATTTAATTTATAGCACTCACCTATCAAGGCATTCAGAGACTGCTACAGTCATGATAGAAGGAAGTCTGGATACTGCTCCAGCTGGTGGTAGACTTTGTGTCATCTACATGGTACTAGTTTTAGGTGCATGCGGAATGCTAGAGTTGTGGGGTCAGGAAGGGTTCCACCAAGACTTCAAAAGATGGCCTGGGAGGTCAGACAGTGTGCTCCTGAGAGAGCAGTGTATGAAACTGTGAGAGGAAAACTGAAAGTTCAGGAGACCTCAGGGTGTTGGAAAAGCAAGGAATATGGAGCATATGAGGAAAGCTGCAAGGATTGAGCAAAGGCAGACCAACAGAGAAGCCATAAAGTTTGCTGTTACCAGCAGTACTATAGGGATGGAGCCACACAAACCCTTTGGAGTTTACATCTCACCACAACCTGCCCCAGGTGCTGGACATGGAACTACAGGCTTTCACGTCTCCTCTGCTGGATTTTGGTCTTGCTTTGGTCCCTTTTGGAATGAGAACCTTTGTATGTCTGCAGTGTTTAACTTTCTTTTGATTTTTTACAGGGACTCACGCAGCTAAGAGTTTGCCTTAAATCTCAGAGGAGACTGGACTTTTCAGGAATGCTGAAATTGTTAGGACTTTGGCAACTCTTGGAGATAAACTAAATGCATTTTAATAGAGTGTACATGAGTCTTTGGGGGGTCAGGGATAGGATGTTTGGTTCATATCTAGATGTCTTCCCAAAACTTCATGCACTCATAAGTGGGGATTTGGTGAAGTGATTGATTCATAGGGGTATGATATTTATCAGTGGATATATCATCAGATGAGAAAGTAACTAAGATAAATACCATTTAAACTTACATAGTATTAAAGTTTTATAAGATAAATTCTCAGAGTTTATAAGAATTTTTTGTGGTCATCTTGTTCAACTCTTCATCTTTAGGCAGCATCATCCTTAATCTATTTTCAAAAGATTTGTATTTTAGTTTTATAGAAAGTACATTATACTAGTTCAGAATTTATTCATAGGCTCCCTTGTAGTTAAAAATCTATCTATACACATTAATTTTCATTATGTGATTGTACACTTATTCTCTACCTTAGTCTGTACTCCTAGAGGGGAAGAACTCTATCTTCTGTATAGCAAATACTCATAGATGTTAAGATTTTTTACTCCTCTTCCATTTGTTTTTCCTCTCACAGATGAACCAGTCTGCTTTTTCCTTTTTCCAGAAGGTCTTACTTCCCATTACTAAATTATCTCTGTGGAAAAGATGAGAAAATATGCATCATAAAGATGACACCTAAGTGTTAGGGAACTGTCCTCCAACATACCGAGCCACTATGCTTTCTTTTTGTGGAAGACTAACTATCCTTTAAATCTTCTGAGTTTTGTTTACTAGTGATTTAATCAGTCAACATGTACAGCTAACTCTATAAGCACAATTTGTAAGATATAATGCAGTTCTTGTCTTCCTAAGAACTTTTTTATGATTTATTTAGAGTGATCTTGAGCCATAAAAAGTGGACATAGTTAAAGAATACACTATACAGGGTTTGCATATTACAAACTGTTTTAAATGTCCAGAAGAAGAATCCTTCTCTGAGTAATTTTCCAGATGTTTCATAGGAGTGTACTAGAGATGACTGAGGATGTTGGACAGGTTATGATGGAAGGGCAGGGAGGAGAGGGGAGATAGTCCAGACAAGGAGAAAGACAAGACAAAGCCACCAAAAGAAATTCCATGAACTGTGTGTGAAAAGATGAGAAACCAGAGCGAAGTGGGGGCAGAGAAAGTGGGTGTGTGGACAACTCTGAAGCCAGTCAATGGAGCTAATTTGAGACAGTTACAGGCAACAGGGAATTGTTGCAGGCTTAAAAACATTCCTATTTTAATTCCAACTCTTGTTGTAAATGATGGAAACAACAGTTTGAGCACAAAGTGAAATATATTGGTTTATATATCCATACCCAGGAAAGGAAAATATAACTGGTCTTCAGACACCCTATCAAGGATGTCAATAGCACCAGAATTTTCCCTCATGGTTCTCCTCATCTCTGTTTGGCCCTCATGTTTTCTATGATTTTAGAACCATAACCATTAGTTTTTTCTGAGTGCTCACTTGAAAAGAACTGACTCCCCCCACCCTACTTTCAGTTCAAAGAAAGGGGAAAAATTATGTCTCTAGTTACTACAGTATGGGTCACACACTGTCTCCCATGGCTTAAAACTACACACTTGAGTTGGGAGGAGCAATTTAAAAAATATGTTGTCTCCAGAAGAAGGGAAGAAAGCAGGGCCAGGAAATAGCAGATGCCTCCTACAGGAATGTTTATTGAATTGTTTTATTGTTGACATTCTCTATAAATACAAAAATTCAAGCAAGATCGTTTTGAAAATTGTGAATATTGATCAAACACAGAGATGTAAATACTAAAATCACCTGAAGTTCTTAACCTAATCCATCCATTAATTTTTCACCATACTTTCAGGGTTTTGGTGCATATAGTATATTTTTGTGTATCTGTGTATGAATGTGGTAGAATAATGATGCCCTTCTACCCAAAGATATCCATATCCTAATTCCTGAAACATATGAATATGTTACTTTAAGTGGCAAAAGGGATTTTGCAGCTGTAATTAAGATATTGAGATGGAAAGATATTGTTTTAGTGTGCTTTGTGCCATTACACTATATGTGTGTTTGTTTATAACCTTCTTGCCTTGTATACTTGCTGCTTCCTGCTGCTGTGCCATAAGCAAGCCTTCTCTGTCATGCTGCTCTACAGTGTTTCTCAGCTGACTCTGGATTGAAACTTCTACAAACTGTGAGCCAAATAAACTTCTCCTCCTTCAACTTGTGGGTGTCGGGTAATTTGTTCCCACAACAAGAAAGTTACTAAGAGAGATGTTATGTACATGTACAAATTTCCCATGATAAATATAATCATTACCTACTGTAAGCATGTACTAATAAAAATACATAATAAAAAATTTTCCTCCCTTGTTCACTAAAAATTGCCAGCTCTCTACTGCTTGATATACTTGCTATCACACACACACACACACACACACACACACACACACACACACATCCCAAATCTGGAATGCTTTCCCTCTTCATAATGGCAACTCAATATCTAACAATCTACAACTATAAAGAAAAACTTGATGGAAGTTCATGTTCTGCCCTATCTTTCCCATAGCAGATAGTTTTGAGAGGGGTGTAATCATTTTAGTTCAGTTTTAAGTAATAAAAATAAGTGTTTCACTCTCTCTACTACACCTATTAACAGTTTTGTTATCATGTTGAAAAGTTGACATAGAAGTATCTCTGTGTAATCAGAATTGTGAGCCTGATCAGTTGATTTTATTTCCGGCCTGACTGGCATAGACGTCAGAACATTCACAAGAGTTCAGGTTGCTGTGATAACTGTTCTTGTGTAATAGTTTGTATTTGCTCCAAGTAAACATCTGGAAATTTCCAGGTCTATAGGTTTTACAGATAAAATTCTCCCCAAAAGAGCTACTCCTAAAAAAGCAACTAAAATAACTCTTTAATATTGAAAAAATTACATAATGTTCTACTACACATTTATATTGCAGAAGGTACATGTATCCCACTTGAATGAAAGAAGCCAAAATACTTTACAGGTGAGGCCAAGCGCTCTGCAGTTGTTAACATTAGACATAAGAGGTGAGACATCTCTAGTGTGTCTCCTACATTACTACCCCAATTCTGTTTTTCCTCTTGCAGGCAGCTTCTAAGTACCAGCTAAGTCTTATTTATCCACAAAGTCATCTTTACTTGTACTTATGCTAGACAATTTCTCTCGTCTCTTCTCTTATTATAAGTCTATCTCAGAGCTTAGTATTTAATAATTTTCTGGCTATCTTATGGGTTCTTGGCTCATGAACAAATACCTTAAATGCAGAGAGACTCTTTAAACTTTATTTTATATTAAGTAATATGTACTCTTATGTTGTTTTCCTCAAAATTTTAAGAGATTTATCTTCATAAATACTGTTTACATTACTGCATGCTAATTTCCAATTAAAGAATACAAATTCACTGCTAAAAGGTAAAGAAATTAAAGAAAGGGTCATATAATACTCTGCAATAGACACTTTTGCTTTCCTGTGTTTTCCTCTAGGGTTTCCTACTTTCTCATTAGTTCATATTGTACCTAATGTTTATAATTCCTTAATTGATTAGCATATTATGAAAATCTTTTTATATTCCTAAATAGTCTCCTACAGGCATCATTATCTTAAATAATCCACTGTAGCTGAACATTAAGGGGATTTTAACTGTTTTGTTCTTATACTTTTTAATAGTTATTGCCAACCTTTCCTCCTGAAAAGGGCTATAAGGATTTATTCACCTCAAATCTGTTTCTTCCCATCCTTGCCAATAATGGGTGGAAACATTTTTAAAGACCAGAGATTATTTTGAGTATTTTTCTGGTGATTATAGATGGAGCTGGGGACATAGCAGAGTCTAAAATAATTTTGATAAGTGGATTCATAACAGTGTTTACTCCATGACTTATGACTATTAAACTTTTCAAATAATTATTCATTTACTCAGTATATTTATGCCGCATGTGATGACCTTTGATCTATGTACTAAAAATGAATACATTTAGAAATAAACAATACTTTATGCTAATAGAAAAGTTAAAATTTTGATAACTGATTTCAAACATAATAGACATAGAAAATAATAATGTATACAGAATGTAATGTGTATAAAACCAAAGTTGTCCTAGATTCCTAAGAAGGCGCTTGTGAATAAACAATTTGTCTCATTTTTCTAAGAATAGGTAGCACTAAAATTTCTCCTTTGAGGGCCAGGAATTAGCTCAGTGATTCTGCCACCTGCCTCGCAAGTACAAAGACCTGAGTTTGATCCCTGGTACCCCCGCAAAAAAAATATCCTTTGAGGATTAGGAATACTGTGAATTTAGGAGTAGAAAACCTCCCATCTCTTAGCTGTATAGTTTTCAGAATCAGGGGAATTATGCCAGAGAGTATGTCAAAACCTGGTGTGGATTTTCATATCCTCAGAGATTTTCTTCAATATGGAGAAATAAAAACAATGCTAAAATTTCCAGAGAGAGTTGTAATGCTTTAATCTATTCTTGAAAGTTTGTTTTACTTACAGCTACCTCAGGGCTAGGTTGAGTAGATATGTTCTATTTAGTTAGGTGATTTAATTTTGCAAGTCTCCTGCTCAGCTATCAGAAAGATCATACAAAGGTATTAACTGGCCCCACTTTCCCAATATACAAATCTTCACCTTATATAAACTAGGAATCATTAGCATGGCCTTAAACATGACTGATTTGAAACTTCATTTAAAAGGATATTTCACAGTCTTTTTATAATTTTTTTCCCCATCCTTGGCAAAAGGTGCTAGGATGAATTGGTAGTTCTCCAAACAGTATGTCATGGAAAGAAAATGTGACTAGGTTCAGAAGATATGGATTCTAGTCCAATACCTTCCAGTAGCAGCTACTTAATAATTTTAGTCAAGTTATTTCATGTCTTGGGGCTACACTTTTCTCTGTAGTAAACTAAACCTGATATAGATCAGCATTTCCCAGAGTGCGTTCTGTGGAACACATGTCATATGAGCTGTTCCCCTGGAAAAAGGGCTTCATGGTTGAATACATTTGGGAAGTGCTGTGCTTAATATCTACCTTGGAACTTCACACAGTAGATTGTGAAGTTCTCTTGTTTAGAAACCCATTGACATTTGTTTAAAATATCTTTTTTTAACTTCTTTGATTAAAGTAGCTTTAAATTCAATTCCCTTTCAGAGAAAACACCACCATCCAGGCAGTCTCCTAAATCAGTATCCAGAGGGTTATCCTAGACACTTTCCTCTCATTCACTGCTTCAAAACCAGTTACCATCCAAGCCCCTGACTTTTGTGTCTATTGGGACCTGCAGCTTATCTCCCCTGGGTAGTTGTTATCACTCTCTCAGTATCTCCATTTTCAGCGTGCTTTCCCTGGACTCCAGAAATAAATACAGTTGTTCCAGGGACTAAAATTTATTATATTTCCTAGAGTATTAAGTTCAAAGTCCATAACATAACACGAGGCCCTTCCTAACCTTTCCCCCACCTCTCTGTCCCTTCTTTATTCTTGTCTAACAAAAATGGAATGACTTCCAGGGCTCAAGCTATGATGCTGCTGAGTTCTTCCACACCTACACAGATATTGTTGCCTTTGTCTGACATAACTGTGTCCTCCTTATTCACCTAATTAGCTCCTGCTATTAAAAGTGCAGTTCATTTTCTCACTGGGTAGACTTTCCAGATTGTAGCAGCGGCTTCCTTACTTCCTTTATCCCACAGCAGGCTGTGTTTCTTTGAGGGCAGTATGCATCATGCATCATGTCACGTTTTTTTGTCTGTGTGTTTCTGGGCCTTAGCTGGAGCTCAATAAATTCTTTTTTTTTTTTTTTTGAGACAGGGTCTCACTATATAGTTGAGACTGACCTGGAACTCTCTAGGTAGCCCAGGCTGGTCTTGAACTCACAGCAATCCTCCTGTCTCAGCCTCCTGAGTACTGGGATTACAGGCATGCACCATCACACCTGGCTTCGGAGCTCAATAAATTCTTAACAAATGAAGGAGCAATTTCAGTTTAATGAACTTGAGGAGAACCTGCTTATTTCTCTCAATTGCTGAAAGTGACTATTTTCTAATATAGCCTTGACCAACCTAAGCACTAAGAAGAAAGGTGGCTAAGAGCTATCTAAAAGGCATTCAATAGTCTATTTTTGTAAAGGAGGTTTCATGAAGTATCTTTCCTGTAAGGTTATATCACACTGCCTGGTAATAACATTTGGTAACAATAAGTTATTTATTAGGCTTGGGCCCTACATGTATTTAATCTCAACAAACAAAATCACAAGAGAAATGAGGTGAGAGGTTATAGACACATTTGTATGAAATTATCAATGAAAAAATTTAAAGTTTTTATTAATACATAAGTACTTATTGTGCAAATCACTATACTAGATATTGTGAAAGATACAAAAAGGAACAGATCACATTCATTTAGGGTGGGACATAACTTACTGGAAATAATTATAATAAAGGTAATAAGTGATTTCTACAAGAAGAGAAGGCTACAGGAATTGGTCAGCACCACTCTTGTTATTTATGAGATAGTATTATTTTATGGCAAATTATTGAAGCACTAACTAACCTTATGAAATGCAGTTGTTTTCCAAAGTGCAGATATCTCAAGTGTGAGCTGTATCATATGGATCTAAGTACCAGTTTGAAATAGATTGTACAAAAAAGCCTGAAACCACTTGAAGGTCCTCAAGAATATCAGGAAGCAAGAATGCAATTAACCAAAACAGTATTTGGCCCTAAGATAGAGAAATGAACACTCTGGTTCTCAGCAAGGAAGCCAGGATTTCAAAATATACGGTCAATTCTTTATCTGTGAAAATTTAAGATTCAGAAAGTTTTAGTAACCAGATGCGAAGACCTGAAAAAGACTGTTGAATGTCCACCGCAACCAATTTCAGGTGACACTACCAATTCTTCAGCTGTTTTACTGCTCTCAACAAAGTTACTTCCTATGTAGACAAGCAAAAATAATTTGTTTTTCCCTTTCTTTGATCATCTTTAGGCAAAAGTCAAAACAATAAAGTGAAATACAAACGTCTGCCTAAGTCAAACCTTCACCAAAAGAAGCAGTTACCTGAGTAATATGGAGCTTGGCGATAAGGGAAAACGTCAACACCCTATTCCTAAACAATTTCCGTAAGAGAGGACAGAAATTAAGATCATAAGATGAGCAGAGTTCAAAGTTAAAGACTCATTAAAGTAACTGAAATGTCTCATTTCTAAAAGCTTCCCAAAGCACGGTGTGAGACTGCAGTTTTTGGCCTAAACGGGATTCAGAGATTTCAACAACAATCTGTAGGTGCCTCCGAACACATCCAGCGCTTCTGTGGAGTCTGGGAACACGCGGATGACAGAAAGGCAGATGCAGGTGGCTCCTCCACCGGTCCGCTCCCTGAGCGGCTGTCGCTCGAAGCCCCGCTGCCGCGACAGGCCCCGGGATTGAGGTAACAGCGGGGGTTTCCCTCCGCACTCATTCATTCTGATTCACGCGTTCCCGGAGGCGGCTCCCAGGGACGCGCGGAGGAAAGGCGGGGCTCGGAGGACGCCGGGGCTGGGTGCGGTCGG
>NW_022900928.1:104039930-104066328 GCF_012274545.1 Fukomys damarensis | reverse complement strand
GCGGGGCTGAGGCCGCGGGGGAGGAGCTGGCTGGGAGCCGGGTGCGGTTTCTGGAGTTCGGCCTGAGATTTGGGAAGGCAGGCGGGCGCGCGCTTCTGGTCTTCTAATTAAGCAGGCTGAGGGATCGCTCCATCTCACCTTCCCGCTTTCATTCCCGCCTGATACTCAAACTACGGTCCAGGGGTGCGGTAGAAAGAGAGGAAGCAGCGTGGTGGTGGAGATGTCTTCGTGCCCAGACGGGTTTGGATAATGTGCCGTTCTTATTCAGACAGCGTCTTAGGGTGACCCCTCAGTGAGCGCTGGAAACTGCATGCGTCTTGTAGCCTGTAAGCTCGAAGACGTGGCTCGGTATGAAACCCGAGCTTCTGGATAGTGTATTCCGTGTTACTTGTGTGTTGCATTTCCGTGCACTTGGGAGAATCTGGGGAAATGGATAGTTGTTCATTCAGCCTCCCAGAAAAGGCTGCTGTGTGCAGCATTACTCATGAGGCTGTGTGGAGAGCTGCCTGATTATGCGGAGTCCATTGGAAACGGAAAGGGAAGGGGAAAGGAAGGAAAGATAAGGTAAAGTAGGGGCTGTGGGGATCATCGCATAAAGAAAGGGAGGTACTGAGTCCGCGAGGTAACCATCAGTAGAATGCCTCCTGCCTATTCCCTGTCAGGCAGGGTGGGAACACAAAGTGAACAAGACCTGCAGAAGGGCTGTAGAGAGAGAGTGCTTTGGTGCCGAGAAATCAATCAGCATTCTTTGCTCCCTGGCATTGGCCACCAGCATGAAAATGAAGAACCTATTGAACTCTGTACAGTTGTTCCCTATGAAGAAACAGGAATGCCACCACCACCTGTTTACTTCCCAAATGGTAGTCCCGCAGGTTAAATGACATAATATATGCAACATTGGTAGCATCTCGCCTAGCACTTAGGTGTTTAACAAATGTTACTTCTTTTCCTCCTTTCTGCCTGCTCTCTAGGGATTTTCTTGGAGGAGAGTGGGTAAGAAGTGAATATAGATCATTATGATACAGCGCATTATATAACAAAATGTTAAAATAGAGGTGTAGAATAAGCAACTGAAGAGGAGATTATTGATTCTAGCTTGAGGGAATTGGAAGATCCGTTTAGTGGGCGGCATTTGAATGGAATAAGGATGGGTAGGATTTCAACAGAGGCAGATAGGAAGAGCAAGACATTCCACAAGGAGGTGGTGCTATACTTTTAGAGCTCCGGAAGACCATTGGGGGAGGGGCAAAAATGGAGACATCCCAAAGCTTTTTAGTTCTTACTAAGTCTGACCTTCAAATTGTCTCCGTTATTTTGTTTTTTGGGTCGACCGTTTTCCAGAAATAAGTTGTGACCACCCTGTTCAAGTAAGTGAAGAAATGTCTGCAAAGCTTAATACATGATTTTTTTTTTCCATTAGCCATTTTGTGTTACTTGGATTGCTGCTCTTTTTAAATTTAACAGAATTGTTTGTAGGTGTTTCCCTGTGATGAATTTTAATTCTGTTTGGCAGAAGCAGCATCTAATTTTGCAGACTTAGAGGTCTAAGATAATATAGTAGGTTACAGGCTGAAAGGAGTAAGGGGCACTTATTGAATGTGTCTTCACATTTTTAACACTTTTCTGAAGCGGAGTTTTTAGCTGTTACATTTGAGGATAATTATGGTTTTTTTCTTTTAATTTTACTACTTTTTGGCCCCCACTATAAATAAGTACTTATTAGGTTAGGAACATGGATAAGTTTGAAAGTAGATGAATGGCAACACTGTTGTAAATACCAAACTCTTCTTTTAGGAAAATTAGTATTAATGAAATAAGATATGTGGCCTCAGGCAAATAACTTGACCTCCTGATTCCTTTACTTATGAAATTTTGGATTAGATCACTGTTTTTCAAACTGTTTTACCAATTTTAAGAATTTTGAGGAGGAGCTTCTCATGTTCTGCAGATGTTTGATCTAAATTTCATTTAAACGTTGATGATGTATCTCAGTGGTAGAATACTTGCTTCACATGCACAAGGTCCTAGATTTGATCCCTACTACACACACACACACACACACACACACACACACACACACACACAAAAGTCAAATTTAAAATACGTTTTAGCCAGGCGTGGTGGCGCACGCCTGTAATCCTAGCATTTGGGAGGCTGAGGCAGGAGGATCGCTGTGAGTTTGAGACCAGCCTGGGCTACATAGTGAGTTCCAGGTCAAGCTCAACTATATAGTAGGACCCTGTCTCAAAAAATAAATAAATAAAATGTGTTTTGAACTTGTAATAACAGTCACTACTAAATGGTATGTATGATCTTAAACACTTCATATGTATTGATTTAGTTAATCCTCACCATAACCCTGTGAAATAGGTTCTGTTATTGTTTTGAGAAAATAGGTGCAGACGGTTACTTGCCCAAAGATTCAGAGCTACAAAGTGGCAGAATTGGGTGTGCAAAAAAAAGGCTAATTCTTAAGGTTGTACAGTATTATTAACCACTTTCCTGTGCTGTCACCATACTAAAAAAGACAGCACACTTTCTTAAAAATTTGTGCTAAAGTATATATAACAAAATTTATGGTTTTAACCATCTTCAGTGGATTTTTTCAATGGCGTTAAGTACATTCATATTGTTATGCAACTGTTAACCTATCTCCACTACGTTTTTAAATTACTCCAAACTGTAATTTTATCCCTAAATAATAATTCCCTATAATTTGTTTTGTTGTCTGGTTTATGTCAAGTAACATAATGTCTTTAACATTTATACATATTATAGTATGTATCAAAATTTCATTTTAAAGGCTAAACAATATTTCATTATATAGATAGACAACATTTATAGACATTTGGATTCCACCCTTTGGCTGTTGTGAGTAATATTTCCATAAACATTGCTATACAGCTAGGTATCTGTTTGATTTGCTGCTTTCAGTTCTCTGAGGTTCATAGAGTCCACCAAAAAAAAATGTATACACACTATTTAGCAGTTCACAGTACTAATAAATGTCTGGAAGTTCATGGTCACCCCTTTAAGCACCTCTTGTAAATGTAGAGGCCAAAAGTAATTTGTATTAATCTCATAGTGTCTCAATAAATTCTGTATTAAAGGAATTTATACAGGTATTTTTTTCCAGATGCGTACATTTTTTTGGTGGACTCTGTATACCTAGAAGTGGAATTACTACATGATTTATGTTTAATTTTTTGTTTTTAGAAACTGCCATATTTTCCACAGCAGCATTACAATTAATCATTCCCATTAGCAATGCACAAAGGTTCCAATTTCTCCATATCCTTCCAAGACTTGTTTACTGTATTTTTAAATTTGTTTTGTGCTGTGGGGATTGAACACAGGGCCTTGTGCATATGAGGCAAGCACTCTATTTCTGAGCTACATGCACAGCCCCTCTTTTGAAATATGTGTAATATTTATCCAATGGGGAACCACTTCACAAGCAAGTGTACATGGAAAGAACAAGGACCTTTTTAGAAATAGATGAATCAGGAAGACTTGGTCACCTGCTTGCATGACTGATGTCTATCTAGACTTTATTGGACCAGGTAATACCAATTATAGTATAATCTTCAATTTATTGCTTATCCCTTGGGAAGGCATGGCCTTCAACAGATGCCACTCCAGCTGCAGTTGTAGTGTGTTCTCATCCTTTGCCCTGACTCCCTCAAGGTCCTACCCTTTTCTGGCTGCCTATAATATTTCTATCTAACTTAGCTGTCTATTACCCCTCTGAAGAGGTACCCCTAACTGCGGTGAGGGGGCAAGAGGTATTGACCATTCTGGCTTCTTTTGGTTGAAGGGGTTGTAATTGTGATAGGCAGTTAGCAACAGTAGATGCCGGGCATTCTTGTCTTGGGTAGGCATATAGCTTTAAAACTAGAGGAGACAAAGCTAAAGAACCAGTTAAGTATGCATCGGCCAGATAATAAGATTAACAAGACTATTATGAATACAACTAGTAAATGTTTCCACTGGAAAGAGCCAGTAATAGCCTTCCATAAAAAGGGTAAGGAGAAGGTCCAGGGAATCTCAGCATCCAACTTGGCATTAACTTGTCATTTGATATATTGACCAGACATCTAGATATTAGCAGAAGAATCAGGAATATACATGTGACACTCAGCTTTTACAATTGCACAAGTGCCCCCTTGTTGCTGCTGTTAGGATCTCTAATGCCACTTGATTTTGGTGAACAGCTTGCCTTAATTTTACTTAATCATTTAGGAGAGAGACACTAGTCTAGGTGTCTTTTAAGGCCCATTGAGTAGTTAGCTGCTGTGGCCTGCACAGCTGTAGGATCCACAGAGGAAAAACAGTGGGTGATGAAGAAAAGACAAAGAGATACAGAAAGCCGAGGTCAGGTGGAACCTTCCTCCTGGTGGGAGAAGAGGACTGCCTAGGAACTGCAGCATTTATAGTGTAGCGATACAGGAGGTGCAGGGGGAGGTAAACAAGGTTGGTCTGTAACCAGAACCGGGAGAGCAGCTCAGGTCTACAGAACTTCATGTTTTGATGGTTTTATGGGGAATGGACAGGGAGGAAGACATATCCTCTTCTTGGCCAGGCCTTGCTCCTTCATGCCCTCTTGTCACCTGTTCTCTTCTCCCAGGGCCCTGCCTCATCCTTGAGAGGAGGTGAGTTAGGCCCCGCCCTAGTGATCTACAGCACAGCACTCCCAGCAGTTAGCCAAGGCCTTGATGTGTTACATGACGTCCTCTAATACTAGGGAAGGAACAAAGATAAAAGCCAAATGAACATACCAGTGAAACACACTCCTAGACCATCAATGTCACAGGTGAGGTAAGTTTGCAGGTTTGTTGATATTTTTAACACTCTTGATAGTTTTGATCCCAGCATGTATCTCCCTATCCATCCAGCGAGTAGCCAGGGCCACATATTGGTTCCATAGGACCAATAAGTACCATTGAAGGCTTCCCATCTAATTCCAGGGTGATTAAACCAGTCTGTTGTAAACCAGTCTTCAACCTATACAGTTAGGGTGTACATACACTGCTCGAGGGCATGTCTATTCCAAGTATTTAGTAGAGTTATGCCAATGAGAATAGGAGTGATTTCTTTGTTCCCAACATAAGGGACCTTTCTACTAAGTTGTCCTGTAGTTGAAGTTAACCACATATAATCATTCCACATCTGAATGTAGCCATTTTGATAGCTATGATTGTTGGCTCTCATGATAGGACCCCTACTCTTACTTAGTTCTACTAGAGTCTAGAGAGTCTGTAGTGACATTCTTAGAAAAAAAAATCAATTATGCCCAGGATCATTAAGGGTAGAGTTAATAGACCATTCATTTAACTTGTAATGGTGGGCTGAACTATGAACCTCTGAACTTTTTTGTGTCTCATCAGTGTATCTTGTAGCTTATTTCAATCATCTCCTTGAAATGAGGATACCCACCAAGGAAGTTCTAGTGTACTTGACTTGACAAGGGGAGCAGGCCATATATCCAGCAAGATGTTTGTTGTAATGACTGCATATTTCTGTGCCCAGACTAGTAAGGAATTGTACTCTGCTTTAAGTGGTAATTAGTAAAAGAGCCAAGAGTAACATCTTAGATTACTTATTTGAAGACTTTGCTTTCTTTTTGAATAAGAATTTTAAGTCTTTTGTGGGTTCACAGGAGCATTCAGATGGTTTCTTACACTCATCAGCAGTCTCTGGTTCTCTAGGGGCTTGAGTTGGGTCTGGTGTATCCAGTAGTCCAGGCCTGATGAGGTTGATGGGATCATACTCTGTGGTCCTTCCCAAGATGATCCTTGGGAGAGAGATGATGCGGAAAGAGAATTTACCAGTACTAAATCCCCGGGGTATAATGTGGATTCTTCACTGTTTAGGCTGAGCTTCAAATAGCTGTTGAAGAATCTGTTGGAATTTAGCCAGTGAGGTGAGATCTTTTAGTAAGACATCTGTTTCTGTATTGAAGAGAAAATCATTAGTGAAAAAAGGGCATCCATAAAGCATTTCACATGGACTGAGGCCTAGAATTTGAGGTGTATTTCTTACTTTGATAACAGCTAAAGGTAGTAAGTGAGATGGATTTCCTGAGCCATTTTGTAAAGATATTTCTTTAGGGTTTCATTCAGTTTCACTGCCTTTCCTGATGATTGTGCCCTCCATGCACCGTGAAAGTGATAGAGAATGCCAAGTGCCTTAGAGACACCCTGTGTGACTGTTACTTTGAAAGAAAGTACATTACCACTCTAAGCTCTTAGGAAGTCCAAGTGTGGAAATGAGTTCTAAGACCAAAACCTTTACCACCTCTTTTGCTTTTCTGTTCACAAGGAAAGGCCTTAACCCAGTTTGTGCTAGTATCTACCCAGACCAATATGTATTGGAACCCTTTACTCTTTGACATATGAGTAAAATTGAGCTGCCAATCTTCCCCAGAGTACTTACCATTTCTCTGTAGACCTGGAGGGGCTATGGTCTGGTTCTTTTGGCAGAGCTCACATGTCTTAACTATCTGTTGTATTGCCTGAGAAAGCCTATTTCCTATTAATAACTTTGAGACCATCTGTTGGGTCTTGTCTCTCCCCAAGTGAAAAGTTTTGATGTAAAGACTATAATTTTCCATTACCTAGCACCAGGAAGGAACAGTTTACCATCATCTGATTGTAACCGTCCTGATGGAAGAAATTGACACCCATGGGAGAGCCCATTTGATTTCTTTTTCTTTAATACCAGGGATCTAACTCAGGACCCTGTGCTTGCAAGGCAGGAGCACTGCCATTGCTCTACATCCCTGGCCAGCCCATTTGATTCTGACTGAGAATATTTGGATTGAGTATAATCAAGGTACCCTTCCCAAATCGGGACCTGAAGGGAGAGCCCTCAAGCAGCTTCTTTTGCAGCTGCATCAGCCAATTGATTACCTTGAGATACTTCATCAACTTCATTTTGGTGCCCTCTACAGTGACTCACCACCACTTTGGAGGGTTAGACAGATAATAGAAATTTATCTACTTAGGATACTTTATAGGAGATCATTGGCTATTTAATTCTTTTCTTTCCGTATGACTGCTTGAGCATGCAGCACTAGGAGAGAATACTTTGAATCAGTATAAATACTGACTTTCTGTTCCTCGCTGAGTTGTAAAGCTCTGGTCAGAGTTATGAGTTCTAGCTGGCCACTAGTCCCAAGTGCAAGTGAGGAACTTAACAATGTCTGATGTAGAGTCACCACTGCATACCTTGTCTTTCTTATCCCATTTTCCATGAAGGAACTGCCATCACAGAGGTAGGGCAAATCAGTGTCCGTAAAGGGTGTGTGTAACAAGTCTTCTCTGACTGTGTACATATGGAGAATTACCTGTAACCGTTATGTCTTCCAGCATCAGTTTCCTCCTTTTTTGTAGAGAAATGGCAGAGTTTAAGGAGGGAACATATCTTTATTTGAATGGCTGGTCCTTTTAGAGGTAGAGCTTGGTATTTAAGAAGTCATTTGTCTGATAGCCATAGGTTCCCTTTGGGAGGAAGAAGTCCTGCCACATTGGGAGGTAGGTGTATATAGTGAGACCTTTGCATAAAGTCAGTTTGAATGCCTCTGGTACCAGGAGAGCAATGGCAGCCACAGCTCTAAGGCACACAGGCCCTCCCTTTGTTACAACGTCTAATTCATGACTCAGGTACTCTACAGGCTGTTGAGCAGGTCCTCAATCTAGTGTCTGCCTTCCCAAAGTCATGCCCCTCCCCCTTTCATCACCATATAGATTAAAACAGTGTCCTGTCAGTAAGCTTAGTGCTGGGACATCTGGAAGTGCTTGTTTAAGCTTCTGGAATGCAGTTTGGGAATTGTATTTCCAGGTTAAAATATGAACATCTGCCTTTTGGGCTTCCTTTATGAGCTAATAGAGGGGACGTGTGATCTCACCATACTCTGCTATCCAACACAACAAAAGCCTGTAATTCTTTAGCTGTTTTAGGGTCTTGGGCTGAGGGAAGGAAAGTATTAGTTTAATTCTGTCTTCTCCCAGCCTTCAGGTTCCCTTAGATATGATAAGGCCCAAGCATTTTACCTCAAGGCTGCAAAGTTGTGCCTTAGATCTAAAGACCTTATAACCTGTTGTCAGCTAGAAAATTCAGCAAAGCATGGGTGCCTTAGCTAGAGAGCTATTCTGAGGGGGCACATAACAGTATATCATCTGCATATTACAGGACTGTAACTGAGGAAAATTCAAAACATGCCAAGTTGTGGGAAAGCACTTGCCCAAAAAGATGAGGACTGTCTCTGGACCCGTTAGGAAGCACAGTCTAGGTGAGTTGAGAGGCCTGATTGTGAAGGTTTTCAAAGACAGAAACTGGGAATCTGTATGTAAGGGAATACAAAAGAAGGCATCTTTAAAGTCTAACATTGAAAGCCAACATCTTCTGGGATCTGAGAAAGGAGAGTGTATGGGTTAGGTACCACCAAGTAGATTGGCACTACTGCCTCATTTACCAATCTAAGGTCTTGTACCAACCTCCATTCCATTGCATGTTTGAACTCCCAAGACTGGAGTGTTGCAGGGGCTGTTCCAGGATGTAAATAAACTTTGTGTCCCTAAGTTGTGGATTATAGACAATAGCCCTTTTTTAACCTCAGACCTTAGAGGATATTGTCTCTGGTGAGGAAAAATAGTGGGGTCTTTAAAATGTATTTACACTGGGGTAACTCTTATTGCTCTTCCTATTCTACCGTTAGTTGCCCATACTTCAGAATTTATTTCTGTGTCCAACAGGAGGAGGCAGTATACCTGACCTGGGTGCATGTATATTACAGTATTTGAATAAGATAGCTCTCCCCAGGAGAGTAATTGGACTTTCAGGCTAATCAAAAAAAGAATGAGAAGAACTGAAAATTTAGCTCAGTGGTGCCACACCTGCCTTGCAAGTGCAAGGTCCTAGGTTTGATCCCTAATACCAAAAAAAAGAGAGAGAGAAAGAGAAGAGAAAGCTGTCCCAGTTACAGCCTAAGGTTTGTAAGAAGTAGTTACCTCCTCTCCATTGACTTTTCACTAAAGTATGGTGGCTAGGGCCAGGGATTTAGCTCAGTGGTTCCGCTGCCTGCCTCATAGTGCAAGGTCCTGAGTTTGATCCCCGGTACAAAAAAAAAAACAAAAAATAAATCAAATTTTTAAAAAGTATGGTGGCTAGAGGGAAGGCCAGGGTTGAAAAGGACTGAGAGACACATGCCTGTATCCAGCAATAGACTATTTCTTTTCCCTCTGTAGTCATGATTATCTGGAGATCCTATGTGATGACAGTCTGGCCAGAGGCAGAAGGCAGAGTGCCCCAGGGCCTTCAGTCTTGATGGCTCAGCTGGTAAGATGGATTTGATCCCTGGGACCTCCCTCTCAAGGGCTGTACAACTGCCCGTGGTCACCTTTGCAGTCAGGGCATGGCTCAGGAGGCCTCTTGTTTTACCAGTCCCTCCTAAGGTGGCCTGGATTTCTGCAGCAGTAGCAGGTGATTTTAGTCGTTGAGCTCTTCTTGGATCCCCGGGAATCACAAAGTCTATTCCTTTTAAGGCCACAAGCAATGCAGCCTCTTTCTCTTGGTCTCTTTGCTTTACCCCCTTGGCCTCTTCCTAATCTTGATTATAAAATACTGAGGAGGCATTTCTCACTATAGTATCAAGTGAGCTATCTGGAGCAAAAGCCATCTTTTTATAGCTTTTTTCTTAATATCTGAAAGCTGACTGGGTAATAAACAATTCTTTAAGAATAATCTGTCCAGGGCCAGGGATTTAGCTCAGTGGTGCCACCATCTGCCTCACAAGCACAAGGTCCCAAGTTAGATCCCTGCTACCAAAAAAAAAAAAAAAAAAAAAAAAAAAAAAAGAAAAAAAAAAAAAAAAAGAAAAAAAAAAAAAAAAAGAAAAAAAAAAAAAAAAAGAAAAAAAAAAAAAAAAAGAAAAAAAAAAAAAAAAAGAAAAAAAAAAAAAAAAAGAAAAAAAAAAAAAAAAAGAAAAAAAAAAAAAAAAAGAAAAAAAAAAAAAAAAAGAAAAAAAAAAAAAAAAAGAAAAAAAAAAAAAAAAAGAAAAAAAAAAAAAAAAAGAAAAAAAAAAAAAAAAAGAAAAAAAAAAAAAAAAAGAAAAAAAAAAAAAAAAAGAAAAAAAAAAAAAAAAAGAAAAAAAAAAAAAAAAAGAAAAAAAAAAAAAAAAAGAAAAAAAAAAAAAAAAAGAAAAAAAAAAAAAAAAAGAAAAAAAAAAAAAAAAAAAAAAAAAAAAAAAGAATGCATATAAGAATAATCTGTTCTACTGAATCAGGAGCCAGGAATGTGTGTTTCACCTGTCTCTTATAAATGATCTAAGAAAGCAGAGAGTCTCTCATCTTTCTCTTGATGAATTGCTGATGATTTAAAGTAATTGAAGGGCCTAGTTCTTGTCCTTAGACCTTCAATCATACGTGCATGAAGATGTTTCCTAATCCACTCTCCCATATGGTTGGTAGGTCAGTAGGGATCTTGTGTAGATGCTTGGGGTCCAGTAGGAACTGGCTAGTCCCCTGGCTGTCTGACTTATGGCCTTCTACAAAATAGCAGCTTGGAATGCCGCTTGTCTCTCATTAGAAGTTAATGTTTGATATAAGAGTAACATTACGTAATTCCAGTCTAGTTTATAGGTCTGAGTAAGTCACCTAAACACCTCAGTGTACTTAGCAGGTTCATCTGTAAACTTTTTGGAATCTCTTTTGATCTCTTTGAGGTCTCTGAGAGAAAAGGACACATGGACACGGGTAAGGCCAAATTCTCCACCAACCTCCTATAGGGGATACTGTCATTGAGGAGCGTGAACAAAATTAGATAGGGATGGATTTAGCCCAGTAGTGGCTTCAGTTAAGGTTGACTTGGAAACCTTGCCCTTAGAATCCAGAGGGCAAGTGAGGGGAACCTCAGGCTCAGTATTAGTAGATGCATCTGATAGTGCCTTAAGGGCCACAGGTGTCTGGCTTTTCTGTGGGTTATATTTAATTTGAACACAAGTAAGGATTATCTCTTAATGCAAAGAAAACTGAACCTAAGGTAATTCTGACCATTTCCCCTCTCTCTTACAGTACAGTTCTAGTGAAAAGGTATTATAATCATTACTTCCTCTGCATTCTATTTTGCCTTTAGGGGCTAGGCAGACTATGCATGGGAACAGAAACATATTCAACAGCTCTTTCTCAATATATGAGGGTAGAACAATTTCCAGTGCTTGAGAATGCATTACAGAAGAGTAAGAGAATTCAACATTCATTTTCCCATCTGCAAAATAACAAGGGGAAAATAGGCATCCCTGTTAATCCCTACTTGGTTTCTCTATCCTCTCAAGGCATCTCCCAAGGTGACCTGCTCCAGAGCAGGTGGCTGCTATCTGGAGAGTGACCAGAAAATGTCAGGTCAGACTAGCCATCTTTACCAACATGCACACCTACCTTCTCTGGAAACTCACTCCTAATCCAGCATGTTTCCAAAAGCATAAATTACAACTGATTCCAGCTATAATAGTCATGTTTAAAGAAACAAAATTAAACCAATAGTCAAAAGAGACCTGAACAACTGCTTCCCAATTCTTTGAAAGAAAGTGAGAAGAAAAAAAAATCAAAGGGCAAATTGGAAGTGGTTGGAGCATTTCCCATCCTGCAAAAGAGATCACCTCCAGAGATAGAGGCAAGTAATGGCTTGGAAAAATCCTGCCCTGGGCGTTAGGGCAAAAAAGTCCCCAAGACCTTTGTGCCCTCTATCTAATCACCTAAGCAATCTTCTTTAGCAGCAAGAACAAGGCTAAGTTTTACTCAAAATTCACTCTAAAATTTCTGTGCCTCTATATCTGTAACACACTTAATGAAACTCACAGGTTAAAAACTACCTATCATTCAGCAACAACAACTTCCGTATTAGCAAAACTGCTTCCCTCCCTTATACACTAACTTATAAGAACTAGGCCTAGGAGGGAGAGAGAGAGAGAGCCAGGAGATTAAAGACTGTACCTTAAAGTGAATATGTTTTGGTCTCTTATGTATTGTGCTTTAGAAAATAGTGCCTTCTGGTCTCACCCAGAAGTTGGTTCTTTTCGCAGGGTCTCAGGTTCAGTTTCTACCCAGGAAACTGCCAGGGACACTAAGCAGGGACATCAATTTCATGTGTGTTCTCCTGGTTGAGCAAAATTTTGGTGTCTCATCTGACCAGATTTGGGGTATGTGTTCCTCATCTAAGATGACTTTCCTGCCTTTGGTGTTAGCAAATGCTCGTTTTCTATGGGCTCAACTTTAAAGTTCTTAGTTGTTGGATAGGAGGAAAAGGTTGAGACAGTTCAGAGTTCCTCCCTCTCTAATTTTTAGCAGAAGCATGCCTTCAAAAAGTACAGTACAAAGTGATAGGAAAAGATCAGAAATGAGATCAGAAAAAGGAAACCTTGGTCTGGGAATTTAGCTCAGTAGTTCTGGCACCTGCCTCATAAGCTCAAGGGCCTAAGTTCTGTGCCAGGTACCAAAAAAAAAAAAAGAAGAAAAAGGAAAATCTTCTCACCCTCGTGGTGAGTTATTAGGACAATTTGCCCATGAGTTGTTCCCCTCAGTCTGGAAAGGCAAGAGTGGGGAATCGCAAGAACTAGGATTGCCTCCTCATCAGCAGGTCAGATCTGAAAGGAAGCTGAGGCAGAACAGGCTCAACATTCCCCTCTAGCATACAGAGGAGAGATCAGGCCAGACCATCCCAATGAAACCTGTCCTCCAACTCTCTAGAATGGCTGCTGGCCTGTTGCCTTTTAACTGACAGTTTGGAGTCCCTGTTTTATTAAAGGCATATGTATTTCCTAACTATAAACTAGATTTCATTAAAAACATTTTACAGCATTTTATAAATTCACATTTTGGTTAGTATCAAAGTCTACTATCGGACACTAACATTACTTTTCTCTAGCGCTGCTAAGATAAGACAACAAATCACAACAGTTAAAAGAAGTCAAACAGGTCAAACAAAGAGCATCAATAAATTCAGCAGCTAGTAAGTCCAAATGCAACATATACAAAACAGGAATACAAGACATTGCCTGCAAAAGCAAAATGTCCCATAAAAGAAACATAGTCTTCCCATGTTCTCAACTTAAATCTGTCATCATTTTAACAAGAAACAATGGGTAAAAAAGACAAGGCGTAAAAATTCAAGGTGTAAGCAATTGACAAACAAGGATGACAATTTCTAATCACCTAAATAAGTCACAATGCAGAATCTATGAAACAAGCAAACTCTTAACTCCTTCCATTTATCTTGGTGGGACCTCCAAATGGTATAGGGGAAATAAATGTAACTCCTAACCTGCTAGATTTCATATTTGCCAAGTTTATGTTTCCCAAAATGTAAGAATAAATTATAAGAGACAGCAGAGGTTAAGAGCAGGAAAAATTTATTGAGATAGCTACTGAGAGACAGAAGGGAACCCAAAAGTGGTTTGCCATGGACCCCACTTCATAGGAAGTTTTATAAAGCAAAATCATGAGGGTATAAAATCACAAGATGGATACAGTGTGGGTCAAAACTGTGATCAACCAATAAAATTACAAATATACGTGCTTAGGTAATATTGATTCAATGGGGAAGCAGGTCACATAGCAAGTGTACATGGAAAGAACAAGGACCTTTTTAGGAGAGATGGATCAGGAGGTCCTGATCACCCACTTGGGTGACTGATGTCTATCTAGACTTTATTGGACCAAGTGATACCAATTACAGTGTAATCTTGGATGTATTATCCCTTGGGGAGGCACGTAGGCCTCGCCTTTCTGTTTTCATCTTAAGGCATGGCCTTCAACAGATGCCCCTCCAGCCACAGTTGTAATGTGTTCTCATCCTTTGCCCTGACTCCCTCAAGGGTCTATCCTTGTCTGACTGCCTATATTTCTACATAACTTAGCTATCTATAGTAATATCTGGTGGAAATTAAGATTGTAAACATGGTAAATAGACCAAATATAGAATCACCATAAATCAATTTTGTAACTATGCTAAAAAATTGGATGCTTTAACCCTTTAGGAAGATCTTACTGAACTTGAGGTATGAAACTGTTAGCCAGGTCAGCACAGCAAAATAACTAATGTGACATGAAAATAGAATATATTCTTTATGTCTCCCAAGCCACATGTATCAAATCCTCTGTGCACAATTGCCATGTGTGGTTTGTTCTCCCTGATTTTTCTATTCAGAATCCTACTTTTGAGATACGACTCATATGTGAAATTATTTGACACTAAATAGAATTAATTGTGTACTTCCTTGTATCCCTCTGTGTTCTGCGGTATTGGACCTGGCTTTCCTCATCTGAAATCACCCTCAATTCCTAAGTATATGTAATAGAAATTCAATGATAATGTTTTAATCCTGGAAGGATTCACAAAAGACTAGTGTTTATTTAAAATGGATAATTTTGTCTTGGCTCTTTGTTAATTGTCATAATAACTGACATTGGAGATTGGTGAAGGAAAGTGGTAATCCCCTTATCTGTGAGAACTATACTTTGCAAGTGTTAGTAATGGTTCAAAAATCTTTTATCTTAAGTTTAAAAAATATGTATATTTTAAGCTGAAGCAATGAATAAGATACATTTTGTTTAATTTAATGAATGTGAAACATTTGATTTTACTACTTGGTGATATGGAAATTCCAAAGCCTGGTTCTTGAATTAACTGTTTGGATGCACATTTTTGTTGATTGTCTTAGCTAAAAGACAGCTTATGTAGAATTTGTACCCCAAACAGTAAATGCCTCTTTGGCCACACTTTCTAAAGGGAGATACTCATTATTAAATTTTTATCCACCAATTACCCAGATCTGGCTCGTAAAGTTTACTCTTCCTGTATGATAGTCAGCTATTCTTGAAAACCAGTGTGACAATTTACATTTATAAAATCAATTGAAATTCTGTTTAGAAGACATTTAAAAACATTAGAGCTGGGCTGGTGTGGCAGGCCTCCTAGTAGCCCCAGCACTTAGTGAGTCTGAGGTGGAAGGATTGCAAATTCAAGCCAAGGCTGGGCAATTTAGCAATCCCCTGTCTGAAAAAGGACTAGGGGTGTAACTCAGTGTGAAAGCCCTGGTTTCACACCACACACACACACACACGCACATACACATACACATATTACCCTTAAGTAAATAAGAAATTGCTTCACTATTTATGCAGGTGTAAATTGTTTAAGTCTTTTTGTTTTTGTTTTTAGAGTACCATCATGTTTCAAACTGACTCATTTACCTTTAAGGGACAGATAGATAAACCTTTTTTTTTTTTTTTTTCTTTTTAAAAACAATGGCTCACCAGAGATGTAGCTCAGTGGTGCCTTGCCTGCCTGGCAACTGCAGGGTCCTGAGTTTGGTCCCTGATAAGTGGGGGAAAAAATGGCTGGGTCTGGATGTGATGGTGCAGTTATAGTCCTAGCACTCTGGAGACTGAGGCAGGAGGATTGTCCCAAGTTTGAGGACAGCCTGAACTACATAGCAAGACTCTCAGAGGGAGATAGATAGATATTACCTGAAGACGACCACTTGTCTTCAAAGAAAACACATTTAGAACTCTTGGCTTTGTAAAAGATAAATGCCTGACTATCTTGAATTGAATATTTTGCCATGAGATAAGCAACAAACCTATTTGGTACAAAATGCTAGCTAGGTCATTCCTCCACCACATCAGTAACACCCTATAGCCCTTGGTTCTTTTCTTTCTTCAACTTCTCTTTCGCTTCAATAATTTCTTTTGAAATTAAAAATTATCCTCACACCTAGTGTCTTTTGTTGAGGTCAAAGCAGCCACTTCATGAAAGATTATGTAATACAGTTTTAAATAAAATATCTTTTCTACTAAAGAAAGTAATGTTGAGAACATTGGTCTCTCGTAGCAGCTTTCCAAAAGGTAGGTCATTTTAAAACTTACTCATTTTTCCCATATTCTTAAATAAACGCATCCAGCTATATAAATTTTATTGTACAGAACAACATAATAGAAAGAATACGGCAAGCCAAGAATTTATATCTTTTACTACTTTTTCTTCTACTTCCTTTTTCTCTATTTCTAATTTCAATTATTTTACTGCTTATTTTTTCACATTTCTATACAAATGCCTATTCTAAGGCCATGTTTTCTTGTTACGTATCACTAAACAAGATAGAAATTTTCTCATTTTGTGGAGTTTTTGTATGTATGTATTTATGAAGACAGGGTCTCCCATGTAGTTCAGGCTGGCCTTGAATTCACTGGCTTGAATCCAGGCTGGCTTCAAGTTCAAGATAGTCCTTTCGTCTCATCATTCCGAGTGCTGGGATAACAGGCCTCTGCTACCATACCCAGCTCTCTCAATTTGTGTTATAGCATAGTAAAACTCAACTGTTAGTCTTATAAACAACAAGAAGTAAGTTCTTTATTTCATTACTCAAAAGAGTTTATCAAGTATTTAGACTTACTTAGTACCAAAACACTTAAATTACTTTATATGATATGTGACTATCTGAATAATTAGCCACAATGAAGATAGAAATATTATTCCATCTGCTAATGATAAATATCCATTATACTAAATTTATATGTGTATTGATAAGGATTAAATAAAGATATAATTTATAATATGGTATTCATGCCTCCTGGGACAGTCACCTTTGTTTTGAAAATTACTATATAGTTCTACTAAATTATTATTGTTAACAGTGAGCCTTTCATAATAAATTCTATTTCATACTATATAAATCTTAAATGATACCATTCTAAAATCAAATTACTTGGGACAAGACATTTTGATTCCGTTACTATTTGGAAAATAATGTTTGCAGAAGAAAAGTAAAGTTTCAGCAAAATGAGAACTTAATAAAAATCATTCTTTATCACAAATGAAATTATAACTATTTCAGAAGCCTGAATTTGGGTTTTTGCATTGTTTCAGGAATTACTCAAGGTAAATCAAAAGTACCCATTAAATATTTAATTTAGTGAGTCAGTAGTATTTGATAGACTATAGATGTTTTCTTATCCATATCAACTTTTTTTTTTTTGGTACCAGCGCTCAAACTCAGAACCTTGCACTTGCGAGGTAGGCAGTGGCACCACTGAATTGAATCCCTGGCCCCCAACCATTTTTTTTTCTCAATACTTCTAGCACAATATAAAGCATTTCCCATGACCCCACCCTTTACTTTTCTGGTCTCTGTCTGCTTTCCCTACCCATCACTATAGTTACTTCACCACAGGTAAGCGTTGTCTGTCCAGTAACTTCATATTAGTTGAATCCTACAGATGTATGTTTTTGTCTCAGCATATTTTTAGATTTACTGTTACTGCATATATAAATAGTTCCTTTTATGTCTGAGTAATATTCATTTAACAGTATATGAACATGTGACTATACCCTAGATCGTTTATCCAGTTTCCCATTGATAGGCAACTGGACTATTTCCAGTTTGGGAGTATTAGAAAGAAAATAGCTATGAACTTTTTTACATAAGTCATTCTGTGGGCAAATACTTTATTTGTCTTGGATAAAGGATTGAGATTGCCAGGCCACATAAGGTGTTCCTTCCTTTAAAATTGTTGTCCTCTTTTTTTAAAATGTATTGAAAAACAGTATATACTAGTCAAATTTACATAAGTATATACTTTTTTAATTCCTGTATAACCCATATACAGATGAAAAAATAGAAAAACTACTAGTGTCTCAGGATCCCCTCCCCTGCATCCAGTGCACACAATCAGCTTCTGTACACCTTCATGGATAGTCACTGTCTTGACTTAAAATTCTAACTGTGCTGTAAAATTTTTTGCTTTATTTTTTATTTTTAATTAATTTTACCGGTACATTTTAGGTATACAATATAATGACATTCATCATTGGAAATTTGCACCTTTATATAATCTATTGTGGTTCTTATAAAAATGTCTCTTTAGTTATGACATATAATATTTCTATATAAAGAGCTATATGTGTTAAAGTGTACAATGTGTAAATTTTCATCCACTCATGAGACCATTTCTGCAACAAATAACAAATATTAACATCATCCCCCAAAGTGTCCTCACACCCCTTTGCAATTTATGCCAGTCTTCACTTGATCTCCTGGCTATAAATTAGTTTGCATTTTCTAGAATTTTTGTATAAGTAGAATTATACACTGTTCTCCCATCCCCAGTGGGAAACCTTTGCTTCATTTTGGCTTGTTTTCACGTGGAATGATAATTTTTAGGTTCTTCCATGTTGCTTAGATTAGCTCCTTTTTATTGTTGAGCAGTATTCTGTTTGCATTCTGTTGGATTATAGTATAAGTTTATGTTTAACTTTTTAAGAAGTAAACTTTTCCAAAGTATACCTTGTTATCTACCCACTGTGTGGCACTTCTTCCTGCTGTACATCCCATACTTGCTATTGTCAATCTTTCTCATTCTAGCCATTGTAATGGGTAGATAGTGGTATCTCATTTTGGAACTCAAAAAATTAAACACCAAAATATCAAATACCCCAGTAATGGGCAAATGAATTGAATGGATTCTTCTCAAAAGAAGTGCATATGGGGGCCAAAATATCAAATACCCCAGTAATGGGCAAATGAATTGAATGGATTGTTCTCAAAAGAAGTACATATTTAGCTCAGCGGTTCGGTGGCCTGCCTTGCAAGTGCAAGGACCCAAGTTCGATCCCGGGTACCAAAAAAAAAAAAGGTACATATGACTAATAAGTATATGAAAAAACTATTCAGCACCTGTAGCCATTAGGGAAATGAATATCAAAACTACATTGAGATTCTGTCTCAGCCCAGAAAAATGTCATCAAGAATAGAAAAAATAATAAATGCTGGTAATGGTGTAGGGCAAATAGTTCTTCTGCACTTTTGGTCAGGATGTAAATTCATGTAGCCACTATAAAAATAAGGAAGGAGGTTTCCTTAAAAATTAAAAGCAGAATTACAATATGACTAGTCACATACCACTCTTTGGTATATACCCAAAAGAATTAAAGTCAGCACACTATAGGGATAACTACATAACCGTCTTTATAGTACACAATTCACAATAGCCAAGATACAGAACCAACCTAGGTGCTTGTCAACAGGCAAACAGATAAATAAATTGTGAATATATGCACAAAGAAGTATTATTAAGCTTTAAAGAATGAAATCGTGTCATTTTTAGGAAAATGGGTGGAACTGGAGTTCATCGTATTAAATGAAATAAGCCAGACTCAGACAAGAGTCACGTTTTCCCAAAATATTTGGAATCTAAAAAGTTAACATAAAAGTAGAGAGAGACTATTTTTGACAAAATGAAGGAAATAAGAGGGAAGGAAGTATAAGAGAAGGTAATGGGGCAATGGATATGATAAAAATATATGCATGTTTGAAAATAACACATTGTAACCAGTAGTTTGTAAAATTAATAGGTGCTAATATATTTTTTAAATTTAAAGAAGAAATGATTAGTTATAAATTAAAGCTTTTAAAATAATTTTGAATGAAAGCATTGTTTACTGGTTCACAGTGGGGTGTTGGTTCTAAAGATTCTAGCTCTTTTGGCTGTAAATGTGTGATATTAGAGAATTGCCTGAATGCATTAACTCCTGTGTTGTGACATCTGTGTAGATAGTTGAGGTGATTATTTGATAGAACCTGTGACTGTTTTCATTTCATGTGAGCTTTTTTGAGAGCACATATTTAATTCTTGATAATCATGTATTATCAAGTAAAAATGTAACATTCAGTCGTGGGTAGGCTGTTTATTTAAGTGAATTTTAAATTAGTTTAGTTTTTTTTGTGTGTGGTTGTTTTTATAAACTTTTTCATTAGTTAACAGGTGCTTATGCTGTAGAGTAGAAATTATTTACCCTGAGAATATTGAATATATTATTCCTATATACTTTTTTGTTTGTTTTTAAAAATCTCTCTTTCCTTTGTGTATAATGAAAAACATTTTAGACAAGGTGTTATAACATGTAGATGTATTAATTTTCAAACAGTGTGAACATTATAAAAGTTTCATTTTTGTCAGATTTTTTAAAGTTAAAGACTTTTCTGGGGCAAAATTAAGAAGGTACAGAAATTTCCTACATATCTTCTATCCACATACGTGCATAGCCCTCACTATTAGCATCCCCACTAGAATATGGTATATTTGGTACAGTTGATAGAGAACCTGTATTGATCCCTTACAGTCATCCAGAGCCTATTGTTTACTTTAGGCTTCACTCTGGTTTTGTCCTCTCTTTAGATATTTTTATTGCTAAAAATCTCTGTTTCTCATACTCATCCTCCCCTATCCTTAATCCCTGGCAGCCACTGATCTTTTTACTATCTTTATGGTTTTTCCTTTTCTAGAATGTCAAATAGTTGGAATAATACATTTTTTAGATTGGTTTCTTTCACTTAGAAATATGCATTTAAGTTTCCTCTGTCTTTTCATGGATCAATAGGTCGTTTCTTTTTAGCTCTGAATAATATTACTGTACTTTATCCATTTACCTAGTGAAATTACCCTAATTATATTCCAAGTTTTGGTGGTTGTGATAAAACTATCAACATCTACTATAAGAACTTGTGTGTACATGTGAGTTTTCAGCTCATTTGGGTAAATAGCAAGAAATGCCATTGCTGAATTGTGTGATAAAGTATGTTTAGTTCTGTAAAAAACTGCCATACTGTCTTCCAAAGTGGCCGTACAATTCTGCATTCTCACGAGCAATAAATAAGAATTCCTGTTCTTCCACATCCTCAACAGTGTTCACTATTGTCAGTTTGGATTTGGGCCATTTTAATAGTGATACAGTAGTATTTCATTGCCATCTTAATTTGTATTTTCCTGATGGCATATGATGTGAAACAACTTTTTATATGTTTATTTGCCATGTGTGCATCATATTTCATCAAGTGTTGGTTAAGATCTTTGGTTCATTTTTTTTCATTAGGACTTAGTGTTGCATTTTAAGAGTTTTGCTATATTGAGTAATGTCATTTATTATGTATGTCTTTTGCAGATTCCTTAGTCTGTGGCTTATTGAGTTTACTTAACATCTTTCACAGACATTTTTAATTTTAATGAAGGTCAGCTTTTCAGTTATTCTTTTCATGATCATGTTTTTATTGTTGTTTCTGAAACATCATCATCCCCAATGTCATCTACATTTTTTCTGGTTACCTTATAGGAGTTTTATATTTTGCATATTACATTTGGGTCTTTGCTTCATTTAGAGTACAGATTTATAAAATGTGTAAGGTCTTTATCTAGACTTTTTTCCCTTACATGTGTGTGACCACTTGTTGAAAAGACTATCGTTTCTCCATTGGATTGCCTTTGTTTCTTTGTTTAAAGATCAGTTGATTAAATTCACGTGGTCTGTTTCTGGGCTTTCTCCTGCTTGGTCTTTGATCAATACTACACTGTCTTCATTACTGTAGCTTTATACTTTACAGTAAGTCTGGAAAAGAATATCAGTCTTCCTATTTTGTTCTTCGTTATAAAAAATTTGCAGGTCTTTTGCAACTCTAAATTTTAGAATTACCTTATTGATAATCCATAAAATATTATTTCTCCTTATTTGGGATTGCATTGACTAAATCATATGGAGAATGAATGTCTTAACAGTATTGAGTCCTCCTGTATACAAACATGAAATAGATCTTTACTCAGCCCTTTGATTTCTTCCATCAGTTATAATTTTCCTCATTTAGATCTTGTACATACTGTTAGATATTATTTACTTATTTTTTGCAGTAGTAGGGTTTGATCCTAGAGCCTTCACGCTGAGCTACATCTCCAGGCATTTTTATTTTTATATTGAAACAGGGTCTTGCTAAATTGCCAAGGCTGGGTTCAAACTTGGAATCCTGCCTCACCCTCCTAGGTGTTGGGATTATGGGAATGTACCACCATGCCCAGCTACATTGTATTAAACCTCTATTTAATATAATGATACTATGTTTTAAATTTTAATTTCCTCTTGTTTATTGCTGGTATAAAGGAAAGTGACCGACTTTGTATATTAACTCTGTATCCTGAAATCTTGTTGAAATTGATTATTAGTCCCAGGATTATTTTGTTTTGTTATGTATGTGTATATATGTGTGTGATTCTTTCAGATTTTCTACATAGATAATCATATCATTTGCGCATAAAAATAGTTTTATTTCTTCTTTACCAGGCTATATACCTTTTATTTCCTTTCATTCTCTTACTTTATTAGCTGGTACTTTTATTGTGATGTTGAAAAAGAGTGAAGGGGGTGGGTATCCTCACTTTATTCCTGATCTTTGTGGGAAAAGTTCAAGTTTCTGAGCATGGAGTAAACTGTTAGCTGTAGGATTTGGGGCAGATATCCTTATCAAATTAGAGAACTTCTTTCTGTTTGTCAAATGCTTTTCCTGCATCTATTGATGTCATGTACTGTTTCTTTAACCTATTAACGTAATGGATTTGGATTACAGTAATTGAATTTTTTTCAAATGTAGTGCCAGCATCATATACTTGGGATAAATCCCACTTGGTCATGATGCATGATTCTTTTGATACATTGTTGGATTCAACATTGGATTGAATTTGTCAATACTGTGATAGGAATTTTTGATCTCTGGTTACAAACAGTATTGGTCTGTGGTTTTCTTGTAATGTTTTATTTAGGCATTAGGGGAATGCATATACTCTACCACTGAGCTATTTCCTTAGCCCTTAGTTGAGTCTTGTTTTTGGTTCATTTTGACAGTCTCTTTATCTTTTAATGATTATTACATTTAAACAGTTGAACTTAAAAGTGATTATTAATATCTGTTGTTGAATTAGCAACTACCACTGTTTGTTACTATTTGCTTGTTTCTGTTGTTAGTGTATTTGTTGTCCTTTTCTTTATTCCTATTTTGTCTAACACTTTTTCTGCCTTTTGTTCTTTTTAATTGAGCATTTTCCGTCCTTAATAGTATATCAGTTATACTTCTTTTATACCTTTTTTTAGTAGTTGCCCTACAGTTACAGTGTACATTTACAACTGATTTAAGTCCATCTTTCAATTAACACCACTTTACTGGTGTCATGAGTAATAATTATGATTCTTTTCCTATCCTTTGAGTCATTGCTGTCATTCATTTAACTTTCATAAGCATATGTGTGACATATGTATAAGCATAGTCAAATATATTGTTGCTCTTATTATTTTGAACAGACTATTAAATTAAGAATAAGAAAATATTTATTTGTACCTTCACTTATCCATCTTTAATGCTTTCTTTTTCCTTTCTTTTCTTTATATCATGTTCCTTCTCTGATGAATTTTAGCATTCTTTCAAGACAGGTCTACTTACTGGCAGTGAATTCTCTCACTTATTACTTGAGAAAAACTATTTTTCCTTCACTTTTGAAGGATAACTTCTCAGGATATAGAATTCTAGATTGGTTGCCTTTTCTCTCTCAAAACTTAAAATATTTAAAATACTTCCACTCAACGTCTTGCCTACATTTCTGAGGAAAACCAAGATATAATTCTTATCTTGGCTCCTATAGGTAAGTTCTCAGAACTCTTCAGTGTTTCAATTGGGATTCCAACTCATTAGTCTTAATAACTGGAGCACTCCAGCCCTTAACAAAATGAAGTTCATTTTCCTCCATCAGAAATGCATTTTGAAATGATGCAATGGAGGATGCCAGTTTAGTCATAGATGCTCACTTAGCTATCTCTGAGATAACATATTATAACCAGAATAGTTTATTTTTTAATATTGTGGATATGAAGCCAATCATGTGATCCTTTTAGCTATGACTAAAAACGGGATGCTAAATTTGACGCTGCTTAACCATTATCTGGCCAATATATTTGACTATATATGCTTACGCATATGTCACATATGTGCTTATGAAAGTAAAATGAATGACAGGCAAGATTGGAATCACTGAGGTTTTGAAAACCTTTTTACCTCATATGTACCAGGATGTGTAATGGTTAGTCATTGTTAGTGGTTTTTTTATTGTTGTAGCAAGATTAATACAGCCTTTAAAATGTTTTTAGTCTTTTTCTGAGGCCTGCTTTGAACTTGTTTCCTCATTATAATAGGATGAAGATGATAAAATAATTTTCTACTTTTCAGACTAAAGTATTGTACTCCCATACCTCCCAAGTATATTATATACGTGTGCGCACAGGTTTGCTTGTTGGAGGGGTATTGGAAATATAGGACTAAGGAACAAATATGTGACACTGTTTGCCTAAAGTTTTAATTTTATTTGTTGTACAATAAAAGTTTGTAATGTCAAATTTAATTCTTTCTTATCCTCCCGACCATTCCAACTATTCAAGCAAATGAATAGACGGAGAACAAATCCAAAGGTAAGAGGAAACCCCTAAAAGTATTAATTAGAAATCAGAGCACCCTAAACAAATTCCAGAATCCTATGAGACTTTTTAAATAGCTGTGGTCAGAAGTTAAAGTTCTAGCTAGTTAGTGGTAGAATTAGAACAAAAATTTTAGATCCTCTAACTTTTTGTTTAGTCTTAGATGGCTTAGACTAGAATGTGTGTTAAAATGTTAAATGTTCAAGCATGTATTGTTTAACTATCCAGCAAACTCATTCCAGAAATTTCAGTCAGATTTAAAACCTATTTTTTTTCATCAAAGCAGTCTTGGCCATTAAATCTTACCTATTTCCACTTGTATCTCACTAATGAACAATGATCAATCTCTATTGAATTTCTGACTCCTGGAATACAATATTAAGACAGAAAAGTCAGGTGTAGTAGCTCATGCCAGTAATCCTACCACTCCAGGAGTTCGAGGCCAGCCTGAATTACATAATAAGACCCTGTCTCAAAAAAAAAAAAAAAAAAAAAAAAAAAGAGAGAGGAGAGAGAGGAAGAACTATTAAATGTGCAGTTTACTAGTAAAAATGATTCTCTACCATTTTTCTATTAAAAATTCAGGTTAATTCTTTAAAAAAATTTTTTAACAATTTTGATTTTTTTCATATATAGGAATTGGGAGTAGCCTCTGTGAGGGATACAAGAAACCATTAATAAGATAAGATGGAGAGATAGAATCAAAGAGATGAAGATGTAAAGCAGACTGAAGAACAGAAGTAGAACATTTTGGAATGAACTTTGTAAGAATAGAATATGAACAAGTGAGAGAATAAATGCATTACGCAAACATACAAACTTTATTACACTTGGGATCTGAGTTGTTTCTTTGCTTAAAACTAGGATGAGCTAGGATTCTGTTGGGTGCCTAATATAGTTACATCAGAGAATCATTATTAGTACAGCTATTAAATTAAATGTCTGGAAACACCCCTACAGAAATATTATGAAGATACTGATACTCCAAAGAACTTTCAGATTTTTTCTAAATCATTCTTATATTGATGGGGGAATTAATTTTAAAATGTTGGTCTCTTGAAATTAGTATTTCTCTAGAACCTGGTAAATTGGTGACTTAAAAGACGTGTACCTTTAGTTTGAGTCATTTTATATTAGATGTCATTTTAAATTTTGAATTATCTTAAAACTGGAGATGGCAGAAAAAACACTGAATGTGACTTTGGTAGTTACTCTGGGATGAAAAATGAAAAAAATTTGGTCTCTCTTCTTCCAGAGCTTGCTACCTAGTTGGGCATGGAGAGTGATACGGCAAGTTAACAAATAACCACTACATAATACAGAGTTGATTAGCTGTAAATGCCATGGAGAGGTACAAAGTTCTCGGACCTCTCAGGGGAAGTGGTATCCAACTCTTGTTTAACTAGCACAGCACATAAACATTTGTTTTTCTAAGCTAAGATATAGTATATAACATTCACCTTTAAAGTGTGTAGTTCAACAAGTTTTAGAATATTCACAGTTGTATAACTTTTCCATTGATTTTAGAATAAACTTTTTTTTAATTCTAATTTTTTTAGCTAAGGTGTGCCTTCTCAGGTGACATACTTCCTATTAGTATACATTTGGCAGGTATTTGAGTTTGTAAACCAGAGGCCAAACTGAAGGAAGCAAATGCCTAGATTGTAGGGTGGAGGTTCTAGCTTGAGGATTACAGGGTGCTGTTCTACATAACCTCTTTTTCTCCATAACTGTCCTCTTTTATTACTCTGCTCTCTGAGCTCTTTTAGAATGGACTTCATCTCTGCTACAGCCTTTTTTGAAAAGTGACTCCCTATTACTTTACCTTCAAGAGGGCTTTTTTAGAATAAAGTCCTGAGTCTTGGTTTACATATTCTTATATGATCTGACCTCTATTGCTTCTCAGCCTTTTGGCTAAAATTGAGGGTGGTATGATCTGACCCGTCCTACCTCTCTAATCTCATTGCTTTTCACTCCTCCTGTCCCCACCAGATTAATCTTTCTGAGCTTTTTTTTAACCCTCTCAGATTCTTATGTGTAAAATTCTTTTTTTTTTTTTTTTTTT
>NW_022900928.1:104020125-104039920 GCF_012274545.1 Fukomys damarensis | reverse complement strand
CCCGGGAATTGAACTCGGATCCTTGTGCTTGCAAGGCAGGCCACTGAACCACTGAGCTAAATCCCCAGCCCCTAAAATTCTTGTTTCAACTTAAATATCACTATTCAAAGGATTTCACTGTTCATCAAACCTGAAGCAGTTTCTTCATCACTAGCCACAAAATGCTAATTTTAAAATTCCATAATTGTCACTGATTTCATTATTTTGTTATTTAATATTTCTCTTCTTTGACTAAAATATAATTCAATGTTGGCAAGACCCTTATTTGACCTTCTAGATCTGACCTTCTAGAATATTGTTTGTTAATTAATCTGTGTTTAGTACATACTTGATCAATAAATGTTAAATGAAAATGCTTTCTATGAGCTATGACTCCTGCTGCTCTGGTTCATTAGCCCTGTATGACTGCCTGTTTCTGTCTTCCAGTAATTTGTCAGTTTCTAATCTGTAAAATACCTTTGACATCTCCATTTTTCAGTGTCTTTATGAGTTTTCTTCCCTTTAGTAATTATTATCATCTTAATGGAATTTGGGAAGGTAGAGAAGTGTATTCTGTCACTCTTTTGACAGTTGAGATATGGCAGTAAAGTTGAAATCATGAACAGGCACCCATGGAAAGCATGACTTGTCTTTGGAGAATAAAGTTGAAATTGTAGTTTGAATTCATGGCAGAGAACCTCTAAAATCATATGATGAAGAGTTCCAACTTGATTCAGAATGTCATGGGAAACTTTTGGGTGGTTGGGCAGAATCAAGTCATGAATAAAGTCTTTAAGGAAGATTAATCTGACAAATATGGATTAAAGAAGAGAGGCCAGTTAAGAAGTTGCTATAATGACCTGAGGGCATTGTATAGTGTAGATCTGAACCAAGATAGTAGGCATAAACCCCTCCCCCTCAGAGGAGGGGGTGCAGTCAGAAACATAACTAAGCCTCCTGTCACTATGGTGGTTAATTGCTCTCTGGTAATTGCACTTTAGCAGTGTGACTTTATTTTGATGGATTGATTGACAGTATTGTATGGGAGACAATATTGAATATCTTTTATCAGTAATGAGTTTCTAAATGTCTTTCCAAGGAGTTTTACAGTTATAAATGAAACAAAGTTGACACCTAAAAACTTTGTAAAGTGGAGAATATTTGATCAACTCTAATACTGTCTCAGTGTTGACAAGAGGTCAAGACATGTTAATGAATAATGCGAAGTACAAGTGTTCTACTCTTTTCTCCTTTGTTCTCATAGTAACAAAAATTTTAAAATCAAAATATCTTTATAAAACTTGAAGTCTGTATTTATTTTGAGCCTGTCTGTTTTGTTAAAACACTAGCCTTTCATTTGGAACTCAATTCTGATTTTTTTTTTCTGATATGATGTTAGCCAACATTTTAAAAAATTTAAGTTTTTTGTTTTGTTTTTCGTCTAAAGGTTAGAAATTACTGTCTTTTTTTCTGTGAAACAATTATCTGGTGTGTAATTATTTTTCTAAATTGCTAATCCTTTATGTGTATTAAGTAAAAGTAATTTTATGGCTATCAGAATACACCTAGAAAATATACTGAATAAACCAGGAAAAACACATTAGCAAAGAATTTGTACATATGCATACATAATAAAAGACATGTATGTATTAGAGAAATGTCTAATTATGTTTTAGTCTCCTTAAACCTCATATTTAATTTAGTGAAATATTTTACAACTTATTTTATTCTTTTCTCTGAAGTTTATTTCTGAATTTTAAATGATTTAGGTATTGACTTATTATTTCCTCGCCAGACTGCAGGGAGTTTTTTTTGTTTGTTTGGGTTTGTTGTTGTTGTTGTTGTTTGATACTGGGGATCAAACTCAGGTCCTTCCACTTGAGAGGCAATTGCCAGAAGCACTGAGCTAAATCCCCAGTCAGACTGCAGTTTCTAAAGGCAGAAACTTTTTTCTCTGCTCTTTTATTTCCATCTCTTCACTTTCTTCCTTATTTTAATATATTTCAAATTTACAGAAAATTTACAAGATTACAAACAGTTTCATATTCCCCTTTACCCCATGTACTTACTATTTACATTTTGTCTACTTACCATTCTGTACTTTATGTCCCCCCACATGCAAACACACCCTCGCTGCAAATACACACATGTATTTTTTCCTGAACGATACAAGAATATGTTGCATACGGTATGCAAACAAAACTGTTTAATATATGTTTCCTAAGATCAAAGATGTTCTATTATCTAATTGCACTGCTATTAATAAAAAAGGAAATGTAACATTGATTCAGCATGATGCAACCCATAGTCCATAGTCAAATGTCGTTTGTCCTAATACTGTCTTTTATTTCTACACTTGTATATTTTCCCTGGGTTCAAAATCCAATCTATCAAGCATTGTCATGTCTCTCCTTTTAATGTATAAATTCATTCAATATGGAACATTTCCTCAGCTTTCACATTTTTTTAAGCAATGGGGCAATTATTTGTAAAAGGTCTCTTCCAATATTAGTATGTGTGCTGCAAAGCGAGCACTGCAAAAGGTCTCAATGATTTGATTCAGGTAGTACATTTTTGGCAAGAATACTACAGAATTGTATGTCCTCTATGTATCATAACAGTCTGTGATGTTATTTGTCTCAGTTTTGATGATGTGATCACTTGCAGTGTCTTGCCTGTAACTTGTGGGGAGATATTTCCCAAAAATATAGTCTCATTAAAATTTTTACCCTCTAGTTTTAATACCTTTTAGAACCCAAAGCCTGTGCACTGAGCTACCTCCCCATCCCTTTTTTATTTTGGGACATTTGTCCTAAGTTCCCAGGCTAGGCTCAAATTTGCAGTCCTCCTTCCTCAGCCTCCCTGAGTGCTGGGATTAAAGGTATGTGCCACCACACCAGGCTTCTCTGCCTTGATTTTTTAAATTACTTTGGAATTTTTTTCTAATTATTTTTTTAAGCAATGTTATAACTAATTATTATGATAATGGTTGAAAATGATTTTGGCGGGGGTGGGTACCGTGTATTGAGCTCAGGCCCTTGCTCTTGCAAGGCAGACAGTGGAACCACTGAGCTAAATCCCCGGACCGAAATGATTTTTTTTTTATTATTTCATCTACGTTGGCATTCTGTAGTAGAGTGTTTTGTTTATGTCAGTATGAATTTTGTATCCAGTGGGTTATAGTTCGTTTCTGACATAACTTATTTTGTTGGGGGATTTTTTTTGTTTTTTTTTTTTGTTTGTTTGGGGTTTTTTTGTTTTGTTTTTGTTTTGTTTTAGATTTTTTGAGACAGGATCTCACTATGTAGTTGATACTGACCTGGAACTCACTATGTAGCCCAGGTTGGCCTCGAACTCACAGCGATCCTCCTGCCTCAGCCTACCGAGTGCTGGGATTACAGGCATGTGCCACCATGCCTGGCTTCATAATTTATTTTGATGTTCACATTGTCTCAGATTAGGTCCCTGAAGTTCCTTTCTGCATTTTGATGTTTGCTTATTATTCTGGCACAAGAAAGTGTTCTAGGTGCTCGTCTTATCTTGGAATTTTTCGCCCCTGCACTGGCCACAGAATGATTATTCTGTGGCTCTTTGATTACTTTTTTTTTTTTTTTTGAGAATATATTTAGAAACCTAGGCACCAAGTATGCTGATTGTTAGTGGGGTATCATTGCTACTAAGCCCTTTATAATGGACATACCTACAGACACATATACATCTATTTCTCTACCTCCCTTTACTTCTTTCTGTTTGAAATCTTCAGTTCATTCTCATAACTCAGAATCAAATACACATGGTTGCAGCTCTCTGCCAATCTTTTCTTTCAAAATATGAATTGCCTGTAGGATTGGATTTTTTTCCAGAACATTTGGCTGTCCAGTACGGGAATAAATAGGGAAAAACTTAAAAACAAAAAACAAAAACACTACCTGCCTCCCTAGTGAAGTTTTCAAGAGCTTCAAAATAGTTTCTCCTACCCAAAACTGGAGAGGCTGGAGTGAATTTATACTACCAGATGTCTACAAAGATAACTACCTATGCAATAGAAAAGCTCTGAAAAGTGGATTCACATGGGAGGGTGAACATCTCTGGAAGTAGCTATAAAGGCCCTATTTTTAGTGTGTGTGTGTGTGTGTGTGTGTGCGTGCACGCGCTATTTCCTAAGCCTGTCTTCACAAGTTACTACACAGTGGGTGACTTACGATACTGAAATTTATTCTTTCACTACTCTTCAAATGAAAGTAAAAACTGGAATATAAACAATAGATTTTATTCTTACTCTTTTTTGTTTCTTCTCACTTTTCTAGTTGCTCTCTGGCTTCAGACAGTGTTATGTGGTATATTGTGCAATAGGTAGTTACAGGATTGATTTTTATTTTTAATTTTTTTAATATCTCCATACTGATTTCCATAGTGGCTGTACTAGTTTTCATTCCCTCCAACAATGTAGAAGAATTTTTTTTCACACCACCTCGCCACCATTTAGTTTTTTCAGTCCTTAATACCCATTATCACTGGGTAAAATAAAATGAAATCTTGGTGTTGTTTTGATGTCCATCTCTCTAATGGCCAAGTATACTGAACATTTTTTTCATGTACTTACTATTTGTATGTTTTCTTTTGAGAACTGTCTGTTGATTTCAATTGCCCATTTTTTGATTGGCCTTTTATTTTGGGAGGTCTAATTTTTTTAGTTCTTTATATAGTCTAGATATTAATCCTCTGTTGGAGAAGTAGCTGGGAATTTTTTCCCCCATTCTGTTGTGTAAGTTGTCTTTCACTCTTCTTTTGCTGAGTGGAAGTCTTTTGATTTGATGTGGTCCCATTTGTTAATACTTGCTTTTGTATGTGTGTGTGTGTGTGTGTGTGTGTGTGTGTGTGTGTTTGGAGCTTTGTTCAGAAAATCCTTGCCTATGCCTATCACTTCAAGAGTTTACCTATTTTACCTTTCAGCAGATTCAGTGTTTCTGTTTTTATATCTGGGTCTCGGATTTATTTCAATTTTATTTTAGTACACGGTTAGAGATATGGGTCTAGCATCATCTTCATGTGGACAACCAGTTTTCCCAGCACTTTGTTAAAGATGCTCTTTTTCTCTAGCATGTTTTTGACCTCCTTGTCAAAAATCACATGGCTGAAGGTACATGGGTTTATTTCTGCATCCTCAAGTCTATTCCATTGATTGACATGTCTGTTTTTGCTTTTTTTTTTTTTTTTTTTTTTAAATTTTTTTTGATTTTTTTTGCTTGTTTTTTTGAGACAGGGTCTCACTATGTAGTTGAGACTGACCTGGAACTCACTATGTAGCCCAGGCTGGTCTCGAACTCACAGCGATCCTCCTGCCTCAGCCTCCCAAGTGCTGTTATTATAGGAATGTGCCATCACACTCGGCCTTTTTTTCCTCTTTTGAAATGAGATGTATCCCAGACTAGCTTTGAACTCAACAGGAATCTTCCTGCCCCTTCCTCTTGAGTGCTGGGATTATAGATGTCCACCACCATATCTAGTTTCTGTTTTGCTGTTTTTGCTCAAGATTGCTTTGCGCACCTTCCTTAATACCCTAATCTGTGGAGACCCTGTCCTGTAAATAGCATGCTTCCTGGGCCCTGTCTCTTCTTGGGAAGAGATCTAGGATATTTAGGCACTGGACAGTGCTTACTTGGCTGAGGGCTGAATACAGCAGCCCTTCTCCCACTTCTGCTATATTCAGGTTCTTCCTCTGAGGTTTGATCTTTTCCCAAGATGATGTATTTGCCAGACCTGGCCATTAAGCACTGTTGGGATTAAGTGGCAACCCAGCCTTTTTTTCTTTCAACATCCCAGACACTGGAATTTTTCTGGTGGGATTCTCCTTCAGCTTGCCTTTTTGTGTTTGAGATTTTCGTTCACAGCCCCCCATCACCCCTACCTCCATACCTGTAAATCCTGATGAGTATCTTCTAAGCAACTGATGAGAGCTCCTGCCTCAAGCCTGGCATGATGGAAAATCCAGAAATAAGATTTTTTTCCCATTTTAGAGGAGTTCCTATTGAGATTTAAGAATTAAGAAAATTCAGTATAAATAAGGAATGCTTGTTCTCATTGAAATATGGTTTATCTAATTCCTTTTTTTAAAGTCCATTTAAGTGCTTCACAAGTAAAACATTAAGTTAAATTGTCTATCAGTTGACTGATAGCACTTAGTCATTATAAACTTTATTGTTAAATGGTCATTAGTTTGTTTTTATGCTTCCTACGTGATGTGTAATTATTTTACAGGTAATATACATAATAATGAAGAGGTATTAGTTACATTCCTGGTTGTCAGAAACAAACACATAAAGAGAAGGTATAAGGCTGTAAATCATCTGCCTTAATGGAGCACCTTTTTTGGATAAGAATAATTTTACTGTACCTGGCCCCAAGATAGTATGCCTGTTTATTTAGGAGGTTCAGTTCCATGTGAAAACTTTCCAGACCTGTGTTTCCAGTGTTAGCTCATTCCTGGAGAATCAGCCAATCCATGCAAGCTCCCTGGTGGGCATTTAACTCTGTCTTGCTCCCGCAAAGCTCTGAGTAGTGTAGCACATTGCTTCCTTTAGTCCCTTTCAGCATTTAAGAGACCATAGCTTTCTTTCAATTTGCTTCATAGGTAAGCCTATAGAAAGAAATTTGTTCCCAGAGAATATGAAGTATTGGACACGGTGACAGTTAATCTTGATTGTCAGCTCATTGGCATAAGAATCACCAATACATTGAGATTAGTAAAGCACACTTCTGCGTGTATCTGGGTGAGTCATGAAGGCATGACTTTGGGGACTATGTCTGGTCTTTGGTCCTTTCCTCTCTGGTATTCCTCCATGTTTTGGTTCCTTACCACCATGAAGTGAGCAGCTTTGCTCCGTACCCTTCCACCGTGACTTTTCTGCTTTGGAACCAGCCACTCATGGACAGAACCTTTGAAGCCATGAGCCAAATTAAACTTGCCCTCCTTAGGTTGTGAGCTTCAGGTATTTTGTCCCAGCAATAGGAATTCTAACTAATACAGACCCCAAGTAGAACTTGGGGACCTTTTGTTGAAGGCCACTAACCTACAGAGGAAAAACTTCAGTGATAGAAATGAAACAGCAACTTTTTCTTTCTTTCTTTCTTTCTTTCTTTTTTTTTTTTTAACTCGTCAGCTTTATAAATTAGGAACAGACAAAATGATCTAATATTTAAAAATGGACACATCAAGAAATAGGATCCTTAGAAAAGTAATCCAGTGAATGCACAGAACACAGATATAGAAAGAAATGTACCAAGGGATGGATAATTTAAAGTTGGGGGAAAAATCATATTCTGAAACTTCCAAGGTTGTTAAATTCTCAGTTTTCATTTGGGCAGGTTACAAATGACAGTACTTAGTTCACAGAAGAATTAAAGGTTTTGTGGCAAAATAATACAGTTTTACGTCAAGAGAATAATGACTAAACATAGCAGGCACTGTCTTATGAGTAATGACCTACTTATCCTCTACAATTCTCAGTCCATTTTATGTTGTGTTGTGTCCTACTTCTTTGTTCTCTGACTTCCTCCCTCCTTTTGATGGGTCTTCTTCCTCTTTTTATGCCTTACTAAATATAACTCAGGGTTTTGGTTTGCTATTTTGTTTTGTTTTGTTCTCTCCCGCCCCCCTTGCTGTTTGTTTTGTCTGGTTAGGTTTCCTTCCGCTTGCTTTTGTGTTACAGCAGTTGTATCTTGCACAGTTGGGGGCATTCCTAAAACGTGGAAATCTTCACACACAGCCCCTTTTTCTACATGCTTTTCTTTAGAATTATTTATCAAATTAGAGAAGTATAGGGGCGTTTTAAAAACTACTTTTGTGAGAAAGCTGCTGTAATATAACTAAAGAATTAAAATTTGTGAATGAATAAGAAAAAGCTTAGGGCTCTTGATAATAGGGAGGAGTAATTGGAATGTGTTAATTTTAGGATACTGATGCTGCCTAATTTCTTTATGGTTTGGAGGAGTATTAGTCATTTAGTTTGTTCTGCTTTTAATCTAATTGTGGTCATAGAAAACTGCATTGCTTATTGTCTTACAAGTCTTCCCAGTAATTGTAACACAACACAGTTGCTTATACCTTAGTTGTCATACTTTGGCAGGCATAAACAATACTTGTTAAAAATGACCTACCCCTTTGAGATTAGTATTCAGTAGACCTTGGGCAGGTCGTTTTAAAACTGACTTTAAAGAAGCATTCCAAGTAGCTTTTTGTTTTTGTTTTGGTTCCAGGGATTGAAAGTGGGACCTTAACGCTTGTTAAGCAGGTGGAGGGACCACTGAGCTAAATCCCCAGCCCCTTCCAAGTAGTTTTGAATGCAGGTTATCAGCATACCACAATTGAAAAAAATATTGCTCTCCAGAATAAAGTCTAAACTCTGGTGTGGCTTACAATTTTGCCCCTCCTTCCTCTCCTGTTTCACTTTCCATGGGTCTACACATACACTCTATGCTTCAGAAATACTAAACCACTTAGAGTTCTCAACATGTCTTACTTTCTCACACCTGTGTCCTAGAATGTACTTCTTCTGTCTAAAATGCCCTCACCCTTCTCTCACTTGCATCTTCATTCCTCCCACCTCCATTGAAGCATCTTTTCTCTTCAAATTGAATTACAGTATATTCACTTAACATACATTCTAACTTTTAACAGTGTTTCATCCTTTTCTGTCCCCTACTAGATTATACATAACTTGAGGACAGTGGCCATTATGTTCATCTCTGTTCTTCTAATGTCTGGCACATGGAAGACTTCCCATAAGTGTTAAATGTTTGAAACTGTTCATACATTTTTGGAACATTTTGCACACTGAACATAGGCCCAGACGGGCATCTTTGCTCTCCTGTATTCTGAGAGTTTTACATAGTTATTAAGTATAGAGTATTTTTTTGACCAAAGGCAATTATTTTTTAATTATCAAAGAGACAAAAACAGCTCTGTAATTAAGGCACCCTGTGTATGCTTTTTTTTTTTTTTTGCCAGTTGTATGTAACTTTTATAGGTTATATTTTCTTCTAGGACTTCAATTTCCTTATGTTTAATTATCTTTACCTACTGTCTACAGTAGCTTTTTATGGTTTTTCCCTTTTCTAAACATTCTTGCACATAGTCACCCTATCTTCTGACTAAAATCTCATGTGCCCTTCCTCCCTTCACTTCCATGTTTAAAAATCCAAATCCCTTCAGAAAGAACAGAATGGAACAGAGTGGAACAGAACATAGGATAGAAATTTGCAGGACCCTTCATGATAAAGTTCTGCCTTACTCCTTCACTTTGAAATCTTACTCTTCCCTGGTATTTTAAGTCAATCTCATGACAGTCTCACAAACACATACTTTCCTCTTTGCTCTTTATAATTTATCAACCTGAAATATATTTAACCAGATTGTTAAGTCCTAATCTTTGCCCAGTTTTCTTTTTTTTTTTTTTCTTTTTTTTTTTTTTTTTTTTTTTTTTTTTTTTTTTTTTTGGTGGGGAAAACAACCCCCAACCCCTTGCACTTTCGAGGCTGGAGGTGAAACCACTGAGCTAAAGCCCTCCAGTATGCCCAGTTTTTTTTATGAAGAATCACCAGTTCCTCTCACAATGAAGAAAAGTAAATCAGAATATCTCCTGAAAAGAAAGTTATTAGGGAATAGACTTGAATAATTAACTTCATGAAAATTTTCATGGTAATAATGCTTCATAGCAAGGTGGTGTACTAAACGGATGGTTTCATTATGTGTAGTGGTGCCTGCTATATCCACTACAAGTTTTAACCTGTAGTAATTGAGCACAGTTATTTTGCATTGGCAAAATTATACCAACCACCATTTCAACAATGATAGATCACCATTATTTCTGTTTTTACTTCATGAATAAAATAGATCTAGTTTAAAATATTATTTGAATCATACTGGGTGTGGTGGTGCATACCTGAAATTCCAGCACTTGAGAGACAGAGGCAGGAGGATCCCTGTGACTTCAGGGCCAGCCTGAACTACAAAGTGAGACCTTGTCTCAGGAAAAAAAAATAGTTGATCATTACTAGCAGTATATGATTTTTCTATAAATTTTTTTTTTTTTTTTTTTTTTTTTTTTTTTGTACTGGGGATCAGACTCAGATCCTTGCATTTTCGAGGCTGGAGGTGAAACCACTGAGCTAAAGCCCTCCAGTATGCCCAGTTTTCTTTATGAAGAATCACCAGTTCCTCTCACAATGAAGAAAAGTAAATCAGAATATCTCCTGAAAAGAAAGTTATTAGGGAATAGACTTGAATAATTAACTTCATGAAAATTTTCATGGTAATAATGCTTCATAGCAAGGTGGTGTACTAAACGGATGGTTTCATTATGTGTAGTGGTGCCTGCTATATCCACTACAAGTTTTAACCTGTAGTAATTGAGCACAGTTATTTTGCATTGGCAAAATTATACCAACCACCATTTCAACAATGATAGATCACCATTATTTCTGTTTTTACTTCATGAATAAAATAGATCTAGTTTAAAATATTATTTGAATCATACTGGGTGTGGTGGTGCATACCTGAAATTCCAGCACTTGAGAGACAGAGGCAGGAGGATCCCTGTGACTTCAGGGCCAGCCTGAACTACAAAGTGAGACCTTGTCTCAGGAAAAAAAAATAGTTGATCATTACTAGCAGTATATGATTTTTCTATAATAAACATGGTTTTGAAATAATCTGGTGAAGCTAAGCCTTCTCCTTAGCTGAGTTTTTACCCTTCCTCATTGTTTTTTTCAAGTATAGGTTTGCTTCAGAATTAGCTATCCCTCCCAACCTGCCGATCACTAGTCTTAAGGAAATGATGCCACTACCTGTCACTTGTTGAAACTGAAAATCTAGAAATTATCCTTGATTTCTCTTTACTTCACTCTTCCCTCCCACCATCCAGTCTTTCATCAGGTTCTTTTGGCTTTATCTTGGAAAAGTGTCTTGAGTTTGGCCATATTACTTCATTTCATCTCACAGAAACAATATTGTAGAACAGGTTAAGAGCCTGGGCCTGTCTACACTTGAATTCTAGATGTGCAGCCACATCTTAAGAAACTGTGTAGCTTTTTCTGTTTGCTTCATAAGTAAATGAGATTAAATTTACTTTTTAGGATTATTGTAAAGATCAGGTAAATTAATAAATATCAAATATTTAAAATGAATAAATACAGTAGTGCCTTAGTTCATGAACTTAATTTGTTTTACGATTTTGTAGTATATGACCATGTCTGTGTTTGTGTGGGAAAGATGACCTTGATTATGTTTATCACTGAGTGCAGAGTTTGTAAACAAAAACAAAATTTTGCCAAACCTTTCTGTTTGTGAACCAAATTGTTTGCAAACAAAAACATTCATGAACCAAAGTACCGCTGTACAACACTTGGAATAATGTTTGGTGCATATGTACTAAATGAGTATTAGCTATCATCATCACCTTCATCTCTATCTCCATTTAGTAGTTGGGGACTTTTTTTTTAATTTCTTACCTGTACCATGATCACTGGTGTTTGTTCTAGGTTTTTCCTTTGTGTCTGTTCACTACAGAGCAATGAGAGTCCTGCTTTTAAAAAAGCATTGATATCTTTATACCAAGACCCTGTTTAGAATAAAGTAAGGTCTTAGCATTAGAATTTTATTCTAAGTATTGTAATGCTTTACTAATACACCTGGTTTATTCTACTTTGCATTTCCATTTCCTCTGCCCATTCTGCTCCTAATCTTTAGTAGCTGGCTTCCCTTAATTCTTTATGACAATAGAATAAGAATCCATTAGAAAAAGAGTTTAATTTGATTTGTGTCACTTCTCTATTCTTAGTCCCTAGAATGGTGGCTGGCATGTGGTAGCTGCTCAAATATTTAGTTGAATGAATAAAACTGAGGGGTTTTGTTTTGTTTTGTTTTAGAGTATCTTAACTCCATCTGTGCACATGGTGGCCAATAAAAGTACCTCTTTTGTAGGCATTTTAAAACCAGTGATATAGTTGAATAAGTCATGCATATTGGGTTTAAATTCTCATACTGCCATTTTCTGCAGGTGAGCCTTGGGAAAAGTTGTCTAAGTTCTTTTAGCCTAATTTTATTCATTTATAAATGAGTAACACATTTATAAGTCAGTAAAGAGTGTGTGGTTAAATGAGGAGTTCCTTATGAGGCACCTGGTCCTAAAGAACAGAACTTATTGTTCATTTTTGGGCCTTTTATTATGTGGAATTTTTTTGTTGGCTTTGGGTCTAAACTGGCTCTTTATGGAGGTTTACAAAGTGTGCATCTTTATAAGAATACACATACAGAAGAGTTGAATACTCATACTGCAGACATTTAATGGCATGGCTATGAGCCAGACACCATTTCAGGCATTACAGATACAGAAGGAAACCACAGCCTTTGTTCTTATGGAGCTTTCTTTCTAGTGGAAGAAGAGTGATGATAAATGTGACAGATGGTGATAAGTGCTGTGAAGAAAAATAAAACTATACAAGGGACAGAAAGTAACAAGGGTAGTGTGCTATTTTGGTAGCTGCTCATTTAGGTAGAGACCTGAATGAGGGGAGTGAGCTATGCATATATTTGGAGGACAGTGTGCCAGGCAGAAGATTTGGCATTGCAATGGCTGAGGATTGGAATAAATCTATTTTCTAAGGAACAGATGGACAGTACGGCTGCAATGTTGGAGAATTAAGGCTGGACAGGCAAACGGGGGTCCTGGAAGGCTAGTATCTCACTGGGCTTTGTCCATTTTCCTGTGACTTTGGTTCTTATTCTGTTTTTGGTAAGTCTGAATGTTGAAGAAGAAACCTCATTTGTGGTAAAACACTCTTTCAACACATCGTTTCCCTTATGTATAAGAGAAGAGAATTTAAGTAAAATGTTAGTGTAACCCCCCCAAAGTACCAAGTCTAACAACCACAAAATAATTTAATAGGATTTGTTGTAGTATGCATTATTTTTCTTGGGTCTATTTGGATATCATTAAGGAAATACATCATGGTAAATTTTTAAAGAAATGTAGGAACTAATTTTTTTTCCCATAGTGCTGGGGATTGAACCTAGAGCCCCACACATGCTAGCCAAGCTCTATAGGACCTGATTTTTTTTTTTTCTTTTTTGTACTGGGAATTGAACTCAGGGCCTTGTGCTTGCCAGGCAAGTACTATGCCACTGAGCTACATCCCCAGCCCAGACCTGAAATTTTTATTGGAAAAGTTTCTGAATGTTTATTTTTTAGAAAATAATTAATATATTGGCAAATTTTTAAAAGGACAGACTTGGCAAGTGACGCTAATAGTAACAGTCATTACTTCAAAATTTTCATTTACTGTAGGACTTTTCATTCATTTAGTCATATTTGCTTCTAATTGAGCACATAATAATTAGATAAAACAATATTATTAATGAAAATATTTAAAATGATTTTTAAAAACTTATTTAAATAGTAGGAAAACTCACAAAACACATGAGACCTGCATGTATAATCTATAGTTCTCTTTGGCTCTATGATAACTTAGAATATTCGTATTCATTTTGAACTATTTTATATTTGCCTTATATAATTATTTTCATTTTTCCCCCAATAAAGCATTTTCCTTATGGGCAATTATATTGTTTGGTCAGAAGAGAAGTGCAGACTTTAAACTTTTTTATATTAAAAAAAAAAGAACTCTGGATTTAAATGAAATCTTATGTGGAGCCCTTATCTGCAAGATGACTAAAATCATAGGTTTTATTGTAGTGGAGGGCCCAAAGTGTTGTCCTTTATTTCCTCCTCCATTTGCTCCATTTCCTCTCTCATTTGCTCTCCTCATATGTGAATGATAATACATACCTGTTACAGTGTCTGGTTAATAGAGGTCTGTGATTAATGTTTTCTCCCCATCCACTGTCATTATAAATTCATCATGCTGTGTGTTACGATGTTCACGCAAATTTTCCTGATGATGAGTTATCTGGGTGGATATTGTATCATGTGAGCAGACTTTTACTGTGGATTGAAACAGTCCCCCAAAAATACATTGCTTTATGTATTGTTGCTTAGAATATTCATTAAAGATACTAAAGCTACTGTTTCAAAAGTGGGTGAAATAGTAAGTTCTGCAGGCCCAGTTATTTAAATGCATTTTGAGATTATAAAATGTAATTAGAAATATAAGGATGACTATTTCAATGCAGAATTCTTGCTAGAATATTTTAGCTGCTGGGTTGAGTGTGTTCAGTTTTTAAGATTAGTGAAAAAGAAATTGACTGTGATATATTCCAGATTCCATTACTTATTGGCCCTCATTATGAAGACTGGGTATTGCTCTTAACTGTTCTCAAACTTAATCATTGAATACTAAGTCACCCAGTCAGATGAGGGTTTCTTTTAATTAACATTTTATGTTTTTCATAGATAGATCACAGTGAATTTTTATATATGATTTCTATTTGAAATTGATCTGTAAATTGTGCAGTAGTTAATAAAAATCTTAAAAATGGTATTGTCACAAGTGAATTAAAAAATCAAATCTCCTTAAGTGCCAACAGTATGAACTGGAGAATTTATATAGGTCCATTCTCATTTGCCAAGGTAAAATGCCCTGATTTATACATATTTAACTATCATTAGTGTGATGAAAGATAAGAAATTGAGATTATCACTTACTAATATAGATATTGAAGAGCTATGATCCTTCTCATTTGTAGGCCTAAGAAAATTATTTCCCTCCATTGATTAAGTAGGATAGGATTTTATTTTCAACTTTAGAATTGTTCAGTTTAATTTATAGCATTATTGGATTTTTTCTGCAAATTTTACTGAAACAAGGTTTGAAATTTAATTTAATTAACATCAGACAATTCCTTACAAAAATCACAGACATAATTTTGTTAACACTTGCTTTGGAAATAGGACATACTGTCTTTGTCTGTGCCCCTGCAACAAAATTCCTGAAACTAGGTAATTATAAAGAACAGAAATATATTTTCTCACATTTTTTGGAGGTTGGGAAGTCAGAGGTCAAGGCATTGGCATTTGATGTCACGTGAGAACCTTTTTGCTGCACCCTCCACAGAACAGGAGTGCTGTGCTCTTACATGCTTTGGAAGCCTGTTTTATAAGGCCTTTAATCTCATTCACACAGAACACCCCTTGTGGACTAGTCAGTCTTCAAAGCCCCACTTAGAGGCCAATCTGATCACCTGATCAATCTGATCAATCAGCACCTGCATTTTGGAGAAGACACATTTAAATCACAGCAGATGTGTACCATCACATTGGTATTCCGCATTAACAATCTTTCCTAATGAGATGTCCATGTATTACATAATGTTTGAGAAAGTATTTACACTAACTTACAGGTCATATTCCAAATATTACCTAGATCCACTGGAAAAACTTTGTATTTCAGAAATGTGACTCAAGAGTATTTAATTTTGACCCTGGGAAAAATAATAAGTGTTACCTGGAGTTGAAGGAAAAAGATTTACAGTCAAATAAATTTGGACTGTACTGATACAAGCAGAGCCAAACTTTATTTGAAGAATTTTCAGAGCCTTTAATATTTAAGTATTTTGTATTGGTCAGATTAAACAGTCACTGATCTTATTTTGTTTTGTATATTCTGTTACTTTGGAAATAGAACATGTCTTTGTGTCTCAGTGCTCCTGCAATAAAATTCCTGAAACTAGGTAATTTATAAAGAACAGAAGTATATTTTCTCACAGTTTCAGAAGGTGGGAAGTCAGAGATCCCTAAAAGTATGTGCAAGTTCCATGTCAGATAACACATCATTTTATTAATGGGAAGAAGGAAAATAATCTCTTCTTTCAAAGGATTTATTTGAAAAGTTGCCACTTTTAGAGAATCCATATATAAATTTAAATTTTCTATTTTGTTTTCTGCATGGATTTTGTGGGAACAAATGGGGAAATAAAGAGAAAGAAGACATGGGGTAGAAAGTGTGAGTAGAATAGGAGGAGGAAATAATTCAACCCACCAAGTTAGATTTAAAAATTTGTTTTATCCTTTCTCTTAAATGCTTGTTGGTCTAAAGTTTTGTAGGGATCATAGTGGTTTGTATCTGAACAAATTTTTACAAAATGACTATCATAATTCGCTGCATTAAAGTCTTCTGAAGTTATGCCTCTGCTGTTTAGTGTATTACTGTATCTGTGGACTGGAGAGAATTACACTGCAGTTATTCTGTGTATTGAAGGGGGTGTGTTGTGTGATGATTTTGTTGTCCCTCATGATTTTGGTCATAATTAGACACTAGCTAGATACATAATTGGATACAGTTTGCTTTTTTAAAAACAATTTCCTAAAGAATTTGAGATTTTATTACTCATTTCTTCTCATCTGTCAACATTGTATCCATTAATGTCTTATAATTTTTTAATACAGTTTCTAGTTTTGAAGAGTTGATTACAGAAAGTTCCACTATGTATTAGAGCATATACCATGTACTTTTTTAAGCTAAATTTGTAAATACTCATTCAACACAGATGTCTATATTTCAGATGGAGCAACTATCAGATGAAGAAATTGATCATGGTGCTGAAGAAGACAGTGACAAAGAAGATCAGGACCTGGACAAAATGTTTGGAGCCTGGCTTGGGGAACTGGACAAACTCACTCAGGTTAGTAGTAGTGCTTGAAAAATTAACTGAGAATTTCAAGTCATCACTGAATGTTTTTTTATTTTTAACTTTATTAGTACATGTTTGCAATACATGAAATTTACAGTCATCTTGGGGAGTGATTACATATACACACACCAGATTGGTTTTTTTTTTAAATACCTTCCCTCCCTCCCACTTCCTTCAATTCCCCTATCCTATTTTTCATTCTTGTTGATATTGATTAATCTTAGTCCATAGGATGGCATATCATATTTACATTAATTGAGGTTGTTAGGTTTCTTTACATGGCATATCTTTATTCTACTTATTTCCCCTTCCCCCTACTCTTTACCCCCTCATGGTTTTTTTCCCTTGTACCACTTCTCTATTGCAAAAGATCGTTTATCTTTTGCCCTTCTATCCATCCTTCATTATTCTCTTTGTTTATACTTTGCCTCACTCGAATGAGAGATACCTTACAGTATTTAAGCTTGTGTGTCTGGTTTATTTCACTTAGCAATATATTTTCCAAGTGCATCCATTTTCCTATCAATGTCTCAAATCTCTCATTCCTTATAGTAGAGCAATATTCCACTGTATATAGATACTACATGTTCTTAATCCAATCATCCGTTGATGGGTATAAAGACTGTTTCCAGGATTTAGCTATTTCTCATTATGATGCTATAAACATTGGTATACCATTTTTATTTTAAATCATATATTTTAAAGTATATGATAAAAGATAAGGGTCCTGGAATATAATTTTTTTACATAGTACTATCTTCTGGATTGCAACAAGTTGTACCATAGTCATTAACTTCCAGAAATTTTTAAATTTTTCTTGTGACCCATTGGTTCTTTAGGAGTATACTGTTAATTTTCTAAGAGCTTTTATCTTTTCCGAAATTTCTTCTGTTGATTTCTACTTCATACAATCATTTGATCTGTGTCTTTTAATTGGAGAGTTGATGCCATTAGCATTGAGAGATGTTACTGAGATGTGTTGGTTATTTACCATCATTGCCTTATCTGTTGGTGTATTCTTTGTTTTTCTTTTCTTGATGTTCTTTGTTGGCTGTTTATCTATTGACCTCACTAGTTTCCTCTGTGTTTTTAGCTGTGTTCAGTTTGTTGTTTCTGTTGAAAATGTTCTTGAGTATTTTCTTTCAAATTGATTTAACACACATATCTTCTGAGCTGTTCTTTTTCATGGAAAATCTTCTTTCTCCATACGCTTTGAAGGATAGCTTTGCTGGGTAAATTATCTGGGTTGGAAGTTATGTGCTCTTAGAGCTTGAAACTCCTTTGGCCTGTAGGGTTTGTGTTGAGAAGTCTGCTGTGATTCTAATTGGTTTACCTTTATGTGTGATTTTTGCTTTTCTCTGGCTACTTTTAAAAATTCTGTTTTATTGCTGGATATCTGGTAATTTGTTAAGGACATGCCTTGGTGAGCTTCTTTTTTCATAATTGGTGTTCCGTAAGCATTGCTTACTTGTTTTGGTTTTTTTCTTTTGTTTTATCTTTGGTCATGGATTTTTTGTTTTGTTTTGTTTTGTTTTTTTGTTTTGGTTCCAGGAATCAAACTCAGGACCTTGTGCTTGTGAGGCAGGTGCAGCACCACTGAGCTAAATCCCCAGCCCTAGATTTGTTCTTTGTTTGTTTTGTTGTTGTTGTTGTTTTGGTACCTGGGATAGAACTCAGGACCTTGTGCTTGCAAGGCAGGCAACGGAACCACTGAACTAAATCCCTGGCCCCTGGATTTGGTTTCTTGAGACATGGCCTTGTTAGATAGTTCAGACTGGCCTTGAACTCACTTTGTAACCCAGGCTGGCCTCAAACTTGCAGCAGTCCTCCTGCCCTCAGCCTCTTGAGTACTGGGATTATAAGCATGTACCACCACACTCTCGGCACTTACTTGTATTTTAAACTCTTTTCTTATATTTGGGAAATTTTTCTTCCATGATTTCTGTAAGCATGTTAGTGAATCTGTCTGTCCTTTCTAGTTTTTCTCTAATTCCATTTAACCTTAGATTGGTCTTCTTGTCATCTAGTAGATGCTGAGTAGTCTTCTCTTGTTCTCTTATTTTCTTTTTGGCTTCTTTGAGCTCTTTATCATAATTCACTATTTAATACTAAGTATCAGACACTGTCTTCACATTGGTCATTCTGCAATGTGTGAATTCTGTAGTTTTTTTTTATTATTATTATTTCAGATACTTCTATCTGGCATCTTTTCAAGGGTTCCATACCCTTGTTAATCTGTCATTCAAATTTTAAACTGATGTGGTTAGCTTATCCAGTTTTTTACCTATTTCCCTGAAATTCACTGCAGGCATATTGAGTAAAATTGCTGTGAACTTTTGGGTCACTTCCTCTTTGAACTCATCTATTTTTTTTGTCATTTCTATGAACTTTTGATAGATTTCCGCTACCTGATATTTGTTTTCTTCTTCCTTTGTGACCCCTTGCTCTGCCTTGGGAGAGTTGGGTTTGGAAATCTATTTCCTTGCTTCCCTATTCGCCTATATGTATCTGTATTTATATATATATGCAATTTATATATGTCCCCCTCTTGTCCTTTTTTGAGGGACACAAGTTAGGGATTAGAGAAGTGAGGACAATTTGTGGCTTTTATGAAAATTTTTGGTAGAATGTTGTCCCTCTGTGAATAATTTTCAGCTTCATATGTCCAGTGCTGATATTTACCTCTTCTATTACTTACTTTAAGTCCCTATTTGTTGCTGAAAGTATTACTTCTGGTAATGACAGCATCCACAGATTCAGTCTTACAATATTTCTTTTTTTTTTTTCTATATATTCTTTTTTTATTCTTTTTATTGAGTTTATTGGTACAATCTAGGTATACAGTACAATTACATTCATCATTGGGATTCTGTACCTTTACATAATAGGTCTTGATTCTCATTTTTGTCCCCTTGTCCCTGCCCTCCCTTCACCTCCTCCCCTCCCCATTTACAAACACTTTATTTCCATTTTTTCAGTTTCTCATATTTTTTTCCTCTCCCTTATTACCTTTCCCCCACCCTTCCCACTTTCCCTACACCTTTAGCCCTTTACTTCCTATTTCACATTATTAATTATCTCTTTAGGATCCTGTGTACTATTATAGTTTTTCACACCAAAGAAACTATTCAGTATTTCAGTTAAAGAAATCTCTATATGAACATTAAAAAT
>NW_022900928.1:104015374-104017701 GCF_012274545.1 Fukomys damarensis | reverse complement strand
TGGGCTTTCCTTTGTATGTGATTTGTTTCTTTTCTCTTACTGCTTGTAGTATTTTGTTCTTCTGTTGGGTTTCTGGGATCTTGACTATTACATGTCTAGGTGTAGTTTTTTTTTTTTGATTGTAGCTAGTTGGGGTCCTATGTGCCTCAATTATCTGAATGTCAAATTCTTCCTCTCTGTTTGGGAAGTTTTCTGTCATTCTGCGAACAGCTTTTTAAAGTCCTTTGTATTTTCTCCTGCTACTTCATGGATTCCTATCAGTCTTATGTTATTCTTCTTTGGATCATCTAGGAGTTGTTGGATTGATTTCTCATGATCTCTTACTGTTTTTAAGAGACCTCTCTTTTCATGGTCACTGACTGCAATCTTATCTTCTCTATCTGAGAGCCTGTCTTCGCATTCTTTTATTCTGTTGCATACACTTTCAATAGAGTGTTTAATCTCCTGGATATCTGTTTGAATCTGTTTTATGGATTCCATTTCTTTCCTATATTGGGCGTTTATTTTTTCCATTTCTTTCTTATGCTGGGCCTTCATGGCTTCTATCATGGTCCTGAGCTCATCTATTTTTTTGTCAGTTTCTGCTCTAGAGTCTCGAATCACGACTTCCATTTTGCTCACTATCTATCTCTATGGTTATCTGGGAAATTATTTCTGTTTTGAATTTTTCTAGAGCCTGATTGGTCTGTTTTGTTAATTCCTGTGATTTCAGTTCAGGGTGTCCTGGTGGTTCACTATCGGCCTTTTCATCCTCATTTGCCCTACTGTTTGCCATTGGTAAACTGAAAGCCTGTCCTTGTGTCTTGCTTAAGTGTTTTCTCATTTCAATTTTTGTTGTCGGACTGTCCTTGGTTTACTCTCTGGATTATCACCCAAATCTTCCTGATATAGTTGCGCCCTAGCTTCTGTGTCTCTAACGACCCACAGACATTCTCATCTTCATAACATCAGAGAAAACAGCTCATCAAATCAATGGTAATGCTTTACCCCAACTGATACAATCAGCGACACATTAAGATCAAGCACAACTTGGACACTGACCACCTGTGGTAGTTACTAGTCTATCTCCCTTAAATCATTTGAATATAATTGCAATCAAGAAGCAGTCCAGAACATTTCCGCAGTGAACAAAATTTCAATATAGTGTATTTACCATTTAATGGCTCAGACAGAGCGAGGGTGCAAGACGCCTGATCTCAGTTAGCTGATGGCTGAACCCCATGACACTGACAGATCTCGGACTGCAAGGCCCAGATTGAGTTCCCCAACCTTCTGAATGGTTGAACTCCACAACGTTCTATTACAGGTTTCCCACGCCCTTTCTTTAAAGATGTTCAAAGTTGGGAACTCAGAAAAATACCCTCGATGACCACCTCTGCCTCTGCAGAGTGGGTCCAAAGACTGGCACAGTCAGGAGGACTGAGAGTGTGGGGGGGGCTTATGGGGGTTCAGGGGCGCCCGCACAGCTACCTTTCCGGTGCATGAGCGATGGCGGCTGGGTCGGGAGCAGGCATGGCTCTCCTTCCCACGGTGGATCGGGGCCCAGGCTACCTTCTGGCGCTTGAGTGATGGCAGCTGGGTCAGGAGCAGGCATGGTTCTCCCAGTCTTATAATATTTCTATATGACAGTCTTTACAGTTACACTTACCTCCTTTGTCTGCTTTCTGTGCATACTAAGATAGTTTATTTTTTGTGGTTGTTCTGCATTGAGTATGTAGGTAGGGTAGGGAGAATGGGAGGTGGTTGGATGAGGAGTATTAGACACCAAGAGGGAGATTTGAGGGGGTAATAGTGGTAGATTAGAAGAAAAGTTTGATGCAGGGACTGATTTTATTGGAGTACTTTTAGTTGAGTTGAAGGTTAGTATTGAGTTGTCAGGATATTTTGTAGGAGCAAGGGCAAGATATAGGAGAAAGAGGGTTCACTTTGTGATTGAGGAAAGGTACGTTGTCAGAACCTGCTGATAGGGAGGAAAATAAGATACTAAGTGATAGAAGAGTCAAAGGCTTAGAATTGGAAGGATCAAGGTATTATTCTAGCAAAGATAGGATTAACTGTGAGGGAGCTAAGTATAAGAAATTTTAAAAACTTGGGAGGAGTTATTCACATTTGGAAGAAGAATAAAGAAATATATTAATAATGTCTCAGGGAGTTTGAGGTGAAGAAACTAGATGGGGAACTGAGACAAAGGAGAAAACCTAGACACCCATTAAATCAGAGCCAATGGAAGCACATGTATACAAAAATAAAAACGTAACAAACAAAGGAAACCATAAAAAGAATATTAACATGGCCCCATATTTCTAAATAAAGCAAGATATATATAT
>NW_022900928.1:103967142-104014788 GCF_012274545.1 Fukomys damarensis | reverse complement strand
TCTCTCACATATATATATATATATATATAGAGAGAGAGAGAGAGAGAGAGAGAGAGAGAGAGAGATCTGTATAGATCTGTATATACTCTTAAACCTATAAGATATCTGATAACACAGATACTCTAGTGAGATGTTGCACACGTGATCCCCAAGTAATAGCTTTGCCAGGGAGTCTTGAGTGCTTACACCACAGTGACTCCTCTGGTCCCTCCACCACAGTATTGAAGCTAACTCAAACTCAGCACTTCTTTCTGCCAGGTTGCAGCATACTTGCAGAGTCTGGTCCAGTCTGAGTTCTTGGATTAGGAACTCCTGCTGTCCCTCTCCCTGGCTATGATGGTGAATTCGGCAGACAGGTTCACTGGTACAAAACTGTCTACTGAGTCAAAATTATTTCTGTGCAATCAAATCAGCTACAGTAGTAATAGGCTAATCTGTTACAGTGGTGTCTGTTAGGGCTAGGTGGAAAATACCATACCATGAGACCCTGTTTTGTGTCTCCCTTAGCCTAGAGAAGAAATACACAGTTACAGTATAAGCCTCAGAACCACCCAAATCTTGACTCAGTTAATATGCACTAAATGCAATGGCTGGGTCTCCTCTAATGATGAAAAAAGCCTTCAACGGTATTACAGAATCAGTTATCTAAAGCCCAGGGTCTTGGAGACAGGGTAATACCAGAATGGGGAAGAGAAGAGAACAAAGAAAAAGAAAAAAAGTTTGAGTCCTCTGTCTGTGGGCAGGAGGAAATGGCAGTGGGGGGAAGCTAATGACAGTAAGGGTATGTTATATATATTATATATTTAGAAGAGGATAACAAGGAAAACTGGTATTGAGAAAAATTGGTAGTGAGAAATGCGGATGGGAAAAGAACCTATGACTGATACAAATATTAGAGAAAAAGTTAAAGTGCGACAAATGAAAAAGAGGAGATGAAAGAAAAGAAAAATTGAGAATGAATAATACAGAAGAGAAAAAAGTCAGATAAAGAGATAAGGATAAAAGTAGGGATATAAAGGAATAAGGCAGAATTCCATTACACTTTGTAAATTATATTGCAAGAAAAAAGTCAAGAGGAAAAGCACACACACAAACACACTAAAGAGTATAGGGTAAAATAATGCAATAAAATTGTGTTAGATAATGTACAGAAGGAGGAAAACAGCAAAGAATAAAAATTTTTTAAATGAAAGTAAAAATGAAAACTGAAAAAAAGAATGTAATCAAATAATAATAAAGTTTTTTGTTTTTTTGGATTCGTGCCTCTTCCTCAGCCTAGAGTTAAGGGGCAGAGCCCAAGCCAGGACGTTTTTCTGTTCATGCTGGAAGTCTAAGGTGGTAGCATTCCACCCCCAGAACAGCACTGGGGTGTAAAGATCTGCTTACAGTGAGAACACAGTGCCAGTGTGAGCTTCCACCCCTGTGTAACTCTGGTGGAACCTGGCCTCTGACTGCCTGAGCCCAGTCTATGTTTACCAGCCTCTTTTTCTTTCAGCAGGATCCCTCCCCAGTCTGCTCTCCAACTGCCAGTGTCCTGTGACTGTGGGAACTTGACAGTGTAAAGCAGCTAAGGGGCTGCTCTCGGACCCAGGTTCAGACACACAGCTCTTCCCTATAGTGGTGTCCCCACCAGCTCTTGCTCTGCAATTATGGCTGTGGGCACTGTGCTAAGGACACTCACCAACTGTTAAGTGTGGAAGGCCGTTCTGGAAGCAGTGCCCTGCATTTTCCTTGCTGGTTCCAATTGCTGATTATTCTTTTGGTCCCAGTGCAGTTCTCTCGTTCTTTGTGAGCAAAAAGTCATTAGTTTTACTTTTTCTCCCAGCTGACAGTGACACTACAAGGTCTCTTCTCCAAGGTATTATCTAATTCTTCTGAAAATAGGTGATAATCCTATTTTCTCATCCTTTGTCAGTTCCCTGGTAGTTTCCCAGTAACCTCCACTCACTTTTGTTTCTCTCCAAGGTACAGTTTTCAAGATTCTAGGTACTTTGTCCCGAAGAAGCTGGATTGTTGGCACTGACTGGTTTGCCATCACTGAGTTGACGGGACCTCCATCACTGAGTGTGCAGACATAAGGATGTGGATACAGATTAAATTTTAAAATACCCAAGAGAGTATCTTCTCTAATTATTCTAAAGATATATTTAAGAGATTTCTGTGACAGATTCTGAGATTTCTAGCTTAATGAAAAAGTTTTAAAGCCTAAAATTTAAAAGTCTAAATTTTAGTAAACCTTCTATACTTAGTAAATTTAAATACATAATTTCTTCTCATGTCAGTATTTTCTATGAAATGTTTCCAGAATACTGACAAAATTTCTTTCCCAAGCCCTGGGCAGGGGATTTAGCTCAGTGGGTTCCATCACCTTTCTCGCAAGTGCAAGGACCCAAGTTCTATCCCTGGTACAAAAAAAAAATCCCAGATGCATTTAAAACAGTGGCAAAGTTTTTTTCATTTTGTTTTACTGGATCTTGGGTTTTAAAAATAATGATGACCTTATCCTCTAAACAGGGACACTTTTGAGGATGAAAGGATAGTTTCTACTCCTCTAATTAATACTTTTTATATTATATTTACTTTGTGAAAATGGTTACATTTATTAATCAATTTAATTTCATGACAGCGAGAACATTAGAACAAAATTTGTACTTAAATATCTTTGGGAAAAAATAACTTTGGGAATGCATAAGTAGGAAATTCCTAACAGAAAAGTAAGGTGTTATGGTAGAACTTGAAAGCACTAGGTTGTTTCTGTACCTGTAGATCATCTTGAAAGACCAGATATCTTTGTGACCATTGTCAGTTAATATTTAATGTTGGGGACTGTTTTCCAATCCTACTAAGATTTCATATAGATCTTTTTTTGTTTTTGTTTTTGTCTCTAATCAGAAGTAGCATTACTTTTTGTCAGAAATGTCTTTTCTTATGTCTGTAGTCACCAAACCATTCCCATTTAAGTCTTTAATTTTTTTATAAAGGTAATTTTGGCATAGAGATGATGACTGAGCTGTGTAGTTCTATGCTTGGGTGAAAGAGGAAGGAAAGAAAAGGAAAAGGAAAATGATAGTGCATCAGGGAAAGTATGCAAGGGCCAGCTGACATGTGGGATCTCCCTGATGTGGCGGTTTTATTGTCCATGCTTGAGAGAAGGCAAAAAGAAAACAGACTAAGTATCATTCCAGCTGCTATAGGTAGAGTGGGAACCCCTCCTGCTCCACTGAGGTTGGTGTTTCTCTGGTTGGGTGCCGTGTATTTCTTCCTACGTTTATGCTTGACATAAATGTGAAGTGCCACATGCTCACCAAAAAAGTTGGCTCCCAAACTAAGCTGTGTCTTGTTCTTTTCATGATAGAATCCTTCTTTAGAGAGAAAACAAATATTAAACCATGACATGGAGTAATTCACTGCTAACATTGCTTTTTTTCCTTTTGTACCGAGGATCAAATGCAGAACCTCGTACTTTAGAGGCAGACGCAGCACCACTGAGCTAAATCCTCAGCCCTAACATTGTTTTTTGACATTTTTGGAAATTTTCAAGAAATGTTTGACTTTACTAAGTTGGTGAATAAAACTTCAAATTTCCTTTTCATTTCTTCACTGTAAAGTATCACCTATACAAATAGTCAATGTTAATAGTATTTTCAACTTTATAAAAAAGTCAAATTTAAGTGGTTGGCAATTCTTCTAAAATAGTTTATAAAATATTGAGTGTTTAGTGCTTTTTGGTGGAAGAGGCTTTATAACTTTTATCAAATTCTCATTGACTCCTCAAAAAGGTTAAAAGTAACCATGCTAATTTTTTGTTCTAAGGAGTATTTTTTGAACTGGTGAATGGATTGACTTTTAACACATCCTCAATTAATACAAATTATTTTACAGAAAACATTAGCTACGTTTTATTCTCCAGTTCCCCTCAGAAGAAAGATTGGAACTTGAATTGCTGCTGAAGAATTAGGTTTGAGATTAGGGATTTTCTGTGCTGTTTTATGGAACTTTGAAATAAAACTCTGAAGAACTTATGGATCTCTCTCATTTAATAACTTTAAAAATAGGATGGTCATTACCTCTGTGGATGCATATTGTCTTGAGATGAATGAACAGTGAAGATAGTATTTAATCAAATTCCATGATTCTGTAGATTATCCAAAATTTTTATTTTGAAAATTATTTGATAGTTAATTTTTAAAGAAATTATAAGACAGGGTCAGGGATTTAGCTCAGGGGCATTGAGCCTGCCTCAGAGGTACAAGTTCCAGAGTCTGATCCCCAGTATGGGGGGGTTATAAAACTAATTCTAGTATTTGCAAATGTACTGACACTAAACTGAAGTTCTTCCCCTTTTTCCTGAAATTTTCTCTTGTAGATAGCAGATGCGGAAGAGTTAAAGGAGGAAAAGTATCATTTAAAAAGGTAGCAAGGATGAATGTGTAGCTCAGTAGTAGTACATGCTTAGCATGCACAAGGCTCTGGATTCAGTCCCCAGAACCTAAATAAATAAATTAATTAAAAGGTGATGAGATAACTTCCAGGTCACCTTACCCTTATGTGTAAGTATAAATCTAGCTTTGTCACAGATAGTACAGCTGAGTTAGGGTTTTGTTAGAGATTTAAAAGAACAAGAAAATCCCCTCATTGTTTGAAGTTGTAATTGCTCTCTGTTAAGTTCATGGATCTTGATAATTTTGAGTCCAGAACTGTCCTGTATCTCTTAGTTGCTTCCAAAGAATGAAGCTATCCAGACCAAAAACACATCCTCTTGAGGACAGATGACACAACTCTGTGTAGTTTTCTATTTCTTAGATTACCTTGACTGTACCTGCTTTATTTTATAGAGAATTAATGAGATCAGTCACTGAACTTGATGTACTAAAAAGGTATTTAGCTAAGGATTTAGCTCAGTGGCACCACACCTGCCTCACAAGCACATGGTCCTGAGTTCGATCCCCGGTACCAAAAGAAAATAAAAAATAAAAAGGTATTTACTCTGAGCAGTGACAGTCTTAGGCACCTTAAATGTAAGTATATATCTAAAAATTGAAGAAATTGTAATAAAAATTCTATCTATGAAACCCAATTATACCTTTCCTTAAGACTATTACTTAGAACTTTGGTTTGTAGCAGTTCACTTAATCATAAAGCAAATTCTATTCATCACTTTATGTAAGTGAAACCTGAATATAATATGATTAAATTTTCTTTTATAGAGTTTGGATTCTGACAAACCCATAGAACCAGTAAAAAGATCTCCTCTTCTCCAGGAAACAAACATGGCCAATTTTTCTTACCGTTTCTCCATATACAACTTGAATGGTAAGATGTAATTAAGTGAAGTATACAGTAGAATATTAATTTATATAATGTAGGGACAGTTCCACTATAATTTCAAAAGGTATATGCATGACTTGTCTGAGTTAGCTCTGTTTTTTGATTTGTGCATATTACTAAATCAGATTGTCACAGAAAAGACCATAATATAGTTTTCTAATTGATTTTTTAATGGTTGGTAAAGTACATAACTCAAGTGGGACCCCATAGCAAGATTCATTTGCATTGTTGTTTTCTCACTGGGTTAAAGTCCAATGAATTTTTTTATTAGTAACTTTATAATCAGCACTTATGGCCAAATAATGTACTCTACCTAGTCAGCTTTATAGTATTTGGAATTAACATTCTAGTATTTATTTTTTATATCTTCACTTCTCTTTTTATGCCGTTAGCTCTTTTGATATTAATGTCTCTACCCAGCCATTGACCATACTAATAATAGTTTATTAAAACCTATGATTAAAATTTTGCATGGGGGATGTGGTTAAGACCATGGAATAGTATAGTATTAAATGTTTATAGTGTTTTGTCTTCAAATTCATAATTTTATTTTCATTTTTTATTACTAGTGATCATAAAAGGAGCTTCTATTTGCTTGTAAAGATTTCTCTTGGAATTTAAAGTAAATGAAAAACTGTTAGAAGCATTTTATTTAATTAGTTTTTAGGCCCAGTGGGATAAATTCTTTTGCTTCTTCCCCTACATTTAACTCACTCATAATAAAATGTGTAAATTGTGATTACATATGTTCCAGAAACATGTATTGTTCTTTGCAGAAGCTCTGAATCAAGGAGAGACTGTGGACCTGGATGCACTGATGGCAGATCTTTGCTCAATAGAACAGGAGCTCAGCAGTATTGGTTCAGGAAGTAGTAAGCGACAAATCACAGAAACGAAAGCTACTCAGAAGTTACCTGCTAGCCGACATCCATCAAAGCATGGTACCTTGAAAGGACTATCTTCATCATCTAATAGGATAGCTAAACCTTCCCATGCTAACTATTCCCTCGATGACATCACTGCTCAGTTAGAACAGGCCTCCTTGAGCATGGATGAGGCTGCTCAGCAGTCTGTACTGGAAGACACTAAGCCAGTAGTAACTAATCAGCACCGAAGAACTGCGTCTGCAGGCACAGTGAGTGATGCTGAAGTGCACTCTATTAGTAACTCCTCTCATTCTAGCATCACTTCTGCAGCCTCCAGCATGGACTCTTTGGATATTGATAAAGTGACACGCCCTCAGGAACTGGATTTAACACATCAGGCACAGCCAATTACTGAGGTAAATAGATGGAACTTTTTTTCCTCTTGTTAGTATTAAAATAGGAGGAATTGATCTTTTTGTTTGTTTGTTTGGTTGGTTGGTTTTTTGAATCAAGGTCTCACTATGTAGTTGACCTGGAATTCACTGTGTAGCCCACGCTGGTCTCAAACTCACAGTGATCCTCCTCTGCCTCCAAGTGCTGGGATTACAGGCGTGCACCACCACACCCGATCAGGAATTGATCTTTAAAAGAATGTAGTTTTAATTAATTTTGTTGGTCCTGCATTTAAAATTTGTCAGAAATACTTTTGATCTAACTTTTAAAATCAGACTACAGAAGGAAGATGATTTAGAAAAGATTGTTTCTCCTTTTATTTTTTTGACTTTTTGGAAGTCTTTGAATTGACATCAGTTATTTCAGATGGTTTAAAAATTTAAATGTGATTTGCAAAACCACTAATTGCTATTAAGCTGATAATAATTGCTTTTTAATATACATTTTAAAATGAGAACATAAGAACAGCATGTATATCCTCATTGTAGTCCTTTAAGATTGTAGGTTTCAGGCTGGGATTTAGCTCAGTGGTTCCGCCAGCTGCCTTGCAAGCGCAAGGTCCCAAGTTTGAGCCCCAGTTTGAAGCTGGGTGTGGTGCTGCATACCTGTAAGTAATCTCAGCACTTGGGAGGCTGAGGCAGGAGCATCATCATGAGTTTGAGGATAGCTTGGGCTACATGGTTTGTTCAAGACAGCTTAAACAAAGACTTTGTCTCCAAAAAAAAACCCTTAAAATAGATACTAGTTTTCCAAGTTTACATCATTTGTCACCAGAGTCAATGTGGAATAATAAAAAGAGCTACAGAGCTCTGAAATCTTGGTTGTGAATTTTTTTCTTTGCTACTCATGGGACCTAAATGACCTGTTTAACCTCTCTAAATGCCAATTTCTCATAAGAAAAAATAGTTCTATCTTTGATTCTCTTTAGTCTGTCTTATAGAGTGATCTAAAGAATCAAATGGGATATATATAAACAGACTAAAAAGTTGCCCTGAGTGTGATGGAGTAAGAAGAGTAAGGACTAGATTTGTGATAAGTTGAACAGAATTTGGTGAGAGAAAATTCTTCACTGAGTTCTTTTCATTAAGAAGACAGCGATTTTCTTGTAGGATAGTACCAAGAAAGGAGAAAATGGGGCAAAATGTAGTCAGCTTTTTTAGTGAGTTTGTGAATACATACTATTTAATTAGTACAATAGATTAAAAGAATATTTATGAATAATCAGTAGTAATATAAAATGTGAAACATTTAAGGAATTTCAGGGAAATTTAAATTTTGCACTTATTTAACTATTGATTTTTTTCTCTCCATTTTATTTAATTATTTAGATTAACTTGTTAGTGACTTTTGTTCTTACTCATGAGCTTTGGTTCTATGGAATATAAAAGAAACATGACAGTGTGTTTCAGAGATAAACTTGAATTTTATTGCAGAGAAAGTCAGCAAATCATATCACTCTCAAAAAGTTTAATTTATTTAAAATTAAACTTTACCTAAGTGATGTATATTCTATAGAGAACTTAAAAACTTCTTTCTGCTTTCATTGGTAATTACTATTCCTGGGACCTAAATAAGTTATTTAACCTCTCCAAATGTCATTTTCTCATAAGGAAAGTGGAGTTAGTACTATTTGATCTATTTTCCTTGTAAGATAGTTCAAAGAATCATATGAGTAAAAAATAAAAGAAATTTGGCTTCTACTTGGCTTTCTACTTTGCTTCCAAGTACTTCACATGTGCCATTTCATTTAAGCCTCATACCACTCATCATATTATTTCTTTGATAAGTGGATTATTCCATCCAAGTCAAGAGGAAAGAGATTAAGTAGGTCAAATAACTGGGAAGTCTATATTTGAATTCTCAGGCCTCAACTGCTTACAGATTTTCCTCAAAATCCTAAAGCATGTTTGTTAAAAATGATTATTTCTTGAATGTTAAAGAATATTTTAGCATAAAAATTCTCCATGGATGCACATAAAAATCAATTATAGAATAATTTCAGTATTCTTTTGAAGTTAATCAGCAATAGTGATCATTTGCTAGGTTTTTAAAATTAGAATTCATTGGGCCAGGGATTTAGCTCAGTGACACCGCATTTGATCCCTGGTATTGGGAGAGAAAAAGCCAGGAATTTAGCTCAGTGACACCTTGTTTGATCCCTGGTATTAGGGGAAAAAATTAGAATTCATTGTAATTAAAATAAATTCTAACAAAGTCTGTCATCCCTTGTGAAATTATTTTGCATTTCTTTTACTCATCATTATAATTTATTCATGTTAATTAATAAAATGTTTCAATTAGAAAACAGTATAAATTTAATTCATAATTGCATGTTATAAACTTTCTGTAAAATAGTATTTATAGATTAAAGGTTAATGTTAAACTGTACCTTCATTTTTTTTCTGGTGGCATTTAACTTAGTCCTTTGAATTTGGAATTTTACATATGAAAAAATATTTTTAAAGTGTAAATACTTCTTAAAGCTATTACTGTAGTTTATAATAGTTTTCAAAGGTTTTGCTAACTATTAAGAAAACTTGAATTATATTATGATGGAAAAATTGCCTGATTGCACTATTAAAACTTTAAATTTATAACTCATATGTAAACAGTATTTTAAAGTTTATGATGTGCAACAGAGCATATCATAGCTTCAGTGAACCCCAAGTTTCCTTCACCTTCTAGGACTGTTTTAAGACCTAATTTGTGAAGAAATGTAAAGGTGTTGCACAGAAAAAAGTGATTATATTTTGTAACATTTGGAATGTGATCTCACTGGCATCGAGGCTCCAGATATTCATTTCTTATTTGCTGTAGCTACTTTTCTCATAAAAGTCTAGTGGCTTCATTTCACTGAAATGTATTCACGTGTACCAACTTGGTGTGGAATCCAGTTTCCTTGATCTAGTGAGGTTTAACAACAAAAGGAATAGCTGTCAGAGGAAACAGGCTAAAGGTTTGGTGAAAGTGTGACTGAGGAAAAGTCTAGTTCACATAAACTTTTTTCAAACCCTCTCCCCTAGTCAACACTGGCATTTATGCCCTGATTCTTAGTGTATTTCTTGGAAATCTGTGTGTGTGTGTGTGTGTGTGTGTGTGTGTGTGTGTGTGTGCACATAGAAATAAAAATGTCCTTATTTGGTTTTCAGTCAGTTTTTTTTTCTGTTTTGAGTTTGTGGAGGACTAGTAAGGGACTTTTTTAAACAAGGATAGAAATATATTCATCTGTTTTTAAAGTTGATAGGGGCTATAAAATATAAAGGAAATGGTTTAAAGAGCATTTGAACATTTACTGACTATAGTAGCCAGTAAAAGGAGAGAAAGAAGAAAAGTGGGGTAGAAAATAATAAAAGCTGCTATATTGATTGCTAGTTCTGTTAGTCATTATGCTCTTCATTTGTTAATGTACTAACTCTGCACATCACCTTTGGAGTAGGTACCAGTACCCCTATTTTACAGTAGAAGGAATTAAGGCAGAGAGTGCCTGCATAACCTACACAAGGATTTGAATCCAAACAGTCTAGTTGAGCTCAAAGGAAGGGGAATCAAGAGTAGACCAGCCAGTGCTCACAAGGCCTAAAGCCAGACAGAAAGAACTACATGTGCAGGAGCGGGGAAAGCCAGAGGTTTATGCCGTAACATCCCCCTCTGGTGGTGTTTTAGTATATTTTTGAATATTTTAAGTTAAAATTTAGGGAATGCAAATGAAATCTATTAAGGCTTAAATAAAATACAAATGAAATAAATTAAAATACAAATTTTCTATTCTTAGACTAATGTAATAAAATTATAATTTAATTCTTATAGAAATCTTTGGTGATAAATGCTTTTTAGCTTCTTTTTATACTAAGGAAATAGGTTAAATAAGTCCAAAATCATATTGCTACTAAATGGCCTAGCTGGGCTTGAACAAGGCACTCTAATCCTGGAATCTTCATTCTTTACTATCATGCTGTGCTTATTTTCAATGTAATTAGTACTTGTGAAAAATACATACATGTGTTACTAAAAATGAATGCATCTATTTTAGTGAAAGGATGGGTGCATAAACCTCTACTTCTTTTTCTAATTGTGTTTATGTCATACAGAAGTGTTTTATTTTTAACCACTATTTTGATATAAGGCAGTTTCTTGATAAAGATTTGGCTCCTGGGTTTAGATTCATACATTTCAATACATGTTCTTTCACTCTTATCACAAGGATTCTGGCTTGCAAATGGTATTTCATTTAGCAGTATAAAGTTTTTGAAAGATCAGTAGAGAATAACCTTATAATGCAAATGAAAGTTTCAGAAAATGACTAACTTTAAAACATTGGCCCTTAATTCATTTTTCCTACATGTTTTGATTACAGCTTTTACATGTATGTAAGTAATGATCAAGAGTAGGTAAGATTGGAATTGGGGTAGATAATGTGGTAATAAACCATTTAAGTACTTTGTGGAAACGGTACCTAGTTAACATTAAATTAATTATATTCTGTAATCCAGTTTCATTTTTGTTAATATGACAACATAAATTAAATTTTTGTCTATATGCTATTTTGTCATTTCACATATTCATTTCTTACAAGGATGTGTTGAACCTTAGTAAACATATATTCTGTCATACTGCTCAGTATGATACACAGTTAACTTTGTTGAATACTTTAGCTTCAGATTGTTTTTAAATTGAACCAGTAAGTCTTTGGAAATGGGAACTTGTGCAAGGTTGAGTCATGAGAAAACTATTTTTTAAACTTATTTTGATTTCTTGCTTGTTTGTTTTATTTGTTTTGGTACCTGGGATCGAACTCAGGATCTGGTGCTTGCAAGGCAGGTGGTGGAACCACTGAGCTGAATCCCTGGCTTTAAACTTATTTTGAAATAATGTTAAACTTTTTTCTTTCCTTTGGTACCGGGATTAAACTCAGGATCTTGCATTTGCCAGGCAGGTGTAGCTCGCCACTGAGCTACATCCCCAGCTTGAAATAATGTTAAACTTCTAAAAACATGAAAATTGGGAAATTCATTGACAAATTTACTAATTGTTAACATTTTGCCCATTCTTTATCATTTATCATTCTTTTAAAGTACTATACGTTTCTTTCCCTTTGAGCCATTTGCAAGTTGGTTGCATTTGTCATGTCTCTTTATCCTTAATTAATACCTGAGCTTCTATTTCTTAAAAACAAGGATATTGGCAGTATAGATTTAACAGGCCTACTGTTAATCTAGTAATTGAAACAGTACTATAGAACATGTTTAATGAGAAAATATAGAAACAGAAAAGCAAAAACAGTCTTGATCTGCCTTGTGTGGCATGAACACTGTTCATATATTCATAAATATTTGAGTGCCTAGGCACTGTCCTGGGCTATAAGGGATAAAACTGATCATAGCACACAGTTCCTTATGAAGTTAAACTCCAGGGGTATGAAATGAGGTACAGAATAGACCACCAACAAGTATTGGCAGTGTTATATGCAAACACCATGACTGGAAAGACAAAACATTTTAGTTAAAAGGTAACTTTGAAGATGAATTGCAGAATGCATCACAACTTGATGCAAGATTTGAGGGATAAAGAATGCAGAGAATTAAGTTATTAGTAATTGGCTAGGAAATGGAGGAACTATATAGCATGAATTAAGGAAATTTGGTAGCACAGAGGAGAAAATTATAGTCTAACAAGAGAAAGGGATCCAGAACAGTTTTTTGTTCTACCTGTAATTAGCTAGTCTGGTTGAGTATCAAAGACTGAAATTTAGAGGAGGAACTAATAGGATCTGATATGTGCTTAGCATTGAAAGGGAAACAGCTATTCACATAGAACTAAGGAGGGGGGTGGTGAAAGAATCTGGATTTAGTCATAAAGGTATACTTTAGTAAGGAAGATATTCATAATGGATGTGATTTTTTAGTCATTGAGAAAAGTATGGTCTATGAAAGAGGGAGAAAGTAAAAGCTGGAAGCTTATAGAGCATGGAGACTTAGAATAGTCATTGAAGAGATGATTTGACTGAATGAAGGGAAAAGATTGAGTACTGGCAAGCAGTGGTCAAAACCAAGATTGATTTACATTGGACATAATGTTTCTGTGTAGTTCTTCCATACAGCTATATTGTATTGCAGTAGAATGAGGTGATTAAAAGTATTAAGGGTGAAGATCATCTGATTCTTACCTAATTTTTGCATAAAAGAATGAAACGTTATTGCATGCAACTTTTCATTACTATTTTGTTCATTTCTGTGATCTTTTTTTTCTTCCTGCATGATAAAGAAAGCTACCCTTTCACTTCCTTTACCTTTCATTTTCTCCCTTCCTCCATTTTCACAGCATGCTATTTCTCTGAGATGTCCCAGCAAGCAGGCCCACCGTCATACTGACTTCACAGAAGAACAGGCTGAGCTGACACCTGTAAGTTCTATAAACATGTCATAGGACTGCTTAAGTATCAGTGAGGAAGAATGCTTTCACTGGAGCCAAGTGATACAACCTTGTCATATACCCTCAGTTTTTCAAATCAAAATTAATCCAAGGGAACAAGGCCAAATAAGCAACTTTATGATAGGGTAACTAATGGTCAGATGGTAGCATGTATGATATACACAATTTTATATTGGAACCTGAGACCATGTTTTGTTATCCTGAAGCTAGGGGCTTTAATCAATTTCTTAAGATAGTAACAAATTTTGCTGTTCTTTAGGAGAGGATTACTAAGCAGAATTATTCTGCACTGTGCTTAACTGAAAGCCTAGTTTCTTCAAAAGTATATTTTCTAGTCAGTGGTTGACAAATCTGGATCTTCAGAGCTGCATAATCCTTACAGCAGCCACGAGCACACATGGCTTTAACTAAGATGTGGTTAAGCCAAATTGAGATGTGTTACATGAACAGAATACACATTGGATTTTGAAACTTCATATGACAAAAAGAATATAAATATACTTGGCTAATTCTTGTATTTACCATTTCAATTGTTTTGGATATTCTTGGTTACATAAAAGATGAATACTTCATTGTTTTCTTTTTACACTTATAAAATTAGTGTGGCTACTCTAAAATTCTGAATTACATTTGTGGCTTCCTTGCATTATATTTCCATTGGTCAGTGTGCTGCCTCACAGTCATCTGTGAAGCATAAAGGAAAAACCCCTAGAGCCCTAAACCTGCCCTCCCTCGCCCGTTATCATAACCCTGTAATAGGTTATATCCTGCTGAATGAAAAACACTTCACCCTTTTCCAGCTGCTGCTCCTCCATTCTTAAGCATCAGCTACACTTGCAGTAATACGTACATGCCTTCTGGTTTCTTCTGTTTCTTCTGCAGCAGTACTTAATCTTTTTAGACCCAACACCCTCATTTTATAAGAAATATATAACACCATCTTTACCATCCATCCCAAACTCATAGTTAATACAATCTGCCTACATACATATTTTTGTAAGTGAATGTAATGCTCTAACACCTAATATGAAGGAGAAATTTTTAAAATTTATAAAATATATTTATCAGTATATTAACAATTGGCCACTGGTATCAAAAGACATTTTTTAGGGGCCAGGGATTTAGCTCAGTGGTTTGGTGGCCTGCCTTGCAAGCGCAATGACCCAGGTTCAATCCCTGGTACCAAAAAACAAACAAACAACAAAAAAAAAAAAAAAAAAAAAAAAAAAAAAAAAAAAAAAGACATTTTTTTAAAAAGTAGTTAAATTCTACCCCCTTTTATAATCAGGAACTTTGTCTGGGCCCAGTGGTATATACCTATATTCCCAGAACTTGGGAGGCTGAGGCAGGAGGACTGTAAAATAAAATTCAGGTCTCCCCTAGGTCATTTAGTGTAACCCTGTCCCACATAAATAGATCCTATGATGTAGGTCAGTGTGAAGAACCTAGGTTCAATCCCCAGTAGTATAATAAAAAAGATTTAAGTGAAGTAAGAATATCAGAAGTGTGTGTGTTTGTCTGTTTCAAATAAGGAAGCCAGATGTGGTAGTGTATGCCTATAAATCTCAATACTCTGGAGGCTGAGGCAGGAGGGACACAATTCCAAGCTCAGCCTGGCCAACTTATTTTGAGATCCTGTCTCAGAATTTTTAAAATATTAAAAAAGGGAATGGGCACTGTTCATTCAAGAGATGCAAATAAAAGCAACGCTGAGATTCCATCTCCGAAAAAAATGGCTGTTATCAAGAAATCAACCAATAACAAATGATGAGAGGCTGTGGGGGAAAAGAAACCGTTCTCCACTGTTTGTAAGAGTATAGACTAGTGTTACCACTGTGGAAATCAGTGTGGAGATTCCTCAAGAAACTAGGATTAGAGTTCCCATTTGACCCAGCTATTCCCCTTCTGGGTATCTTTCCAAAGGAGTTGAGAGCATCATACCACAGCATTATATGTGCAGCCCAGGTTTATAACATCACAGTTTACATTAGTAAATAGCTAATCTTGGAAACAGTCCAGATGCCCACCCACTGGTGAATGGATAAACAAAATATAGTTCTTTTATACAGTGCAGTACTACTCAGCCATAAAGAAGGATAAACTTGAGATATTTCTGGGTAAATGGATGCACTTTGAGATCATACTCTTTAAGTAAAATAAATCAGACACGTGTAAATATCACATTGTCTCTCTCATGTGAAAAACTGAAAGTGTAAATAAGGACCAAAATGTATAATGGATATTGTGAAATAGGAAGAAATTGTTCAGAAGGAAAGAGGAATTAGGGAGTGGGAAAGGAAGGAAGGGGAAAGAAAAGAATAAAATGGAAACAAAGCTTTTTAAAGGGATTGAAGGGAGGGTAGCGGAATGGGAAAAAAGGAATCAAGATACATCATGTACAGGTACAAATTCCCTATGATGAATGTGATCATTATGTATATCTAAATTATACCAATACAATTAATAAAATTTAAGGGGGGTAGGGCTGGAGATATAGTTCAATGTGAAGTGCTGGGTTTAATTCCCAATACTGGGGGGAAAAAGGAAAAGCAGAACAAATGGCGTCCCAGAATTAAAATGTGTTTTGGTAGCAGATATACACTTGTATGTGGTAAGAGAAAAGTGCAAATAACTGAAGTAGGAATGATTTGATAAGACAGTTTATAGACGAAGGAAGTAGGGAAATACAAAATTCTTGTGAGAGGAGTGTTTTTTTTTTTTTTTTACTTCAAACTAGATTTTTATCAGTGCAATAATTTTCCAGTGTTATGAACAGCTCTTTATATTTGAAAAAAGGAAAGCAGAGTTGCCTCAACTTATTTCACAGAGCAAATGCATTCCTTAAAGTCATTAAAAGTAAAAACTTCATGAAATTATTTTGTATGTATATCTAAATGAAGTTAGGTTCTAAGTTTGGGTTATTACAAACAGGATTTCCCATCTTTGTGATTTTTCCTTGTATGAACATTTTTAAGAATCACATGGGACAAGTTGTGGGACTTTTGTGTGACATTTTTCTATACTTGCAGGGCATCTAGCATTTCTGCTTCCCTCCCATTAAATACTAATAATTCTTCTCTGCACTTCATTATGACAGACCAGAATGTCCTTCACTATTTTATGAAATTCCCACTTGAAGACAGTGATACCATTGCAGGTCTCAAATTTCTTTGTTCTATCCTCCTCTGCAACCCCAACTGCATCTTTAGAAGCTCACTTATCCTTCAGAACTATAAGCTTTTTCAGACTACTCATCCCCCTGTTTTGTTATAGGTACTCATCTCCTGAATGTCCCATTCCACCTAACACTGCCCTGTCATTGCCAGTGAAGACATCCGTGTCTACCTATTAGATTCTAAATTCTCTCAAAGTGGAAGTGACTGCCTGCCTTTATTACCTTTTCATCTCCAGTGCCTGGCATGTTTCCAGAATCAAAGTTAGAACCTGAAAAATATTTGAATAAATTGATGGGGGGGGGATGGAACAGAGGAAAACAAGCCCATAAAATAAATTCCAAATAAGCCTCTTGACTTTGTGTTTATAGGGATATACAAAAGAAAATTTTAAAAGTCTCTACTTAGATGAAGCTATGTACATTTTTTGTTAACATGTCTTCACCCCAAGACTGGGGTGAAGTACCCAAACCAACTATCTTTTACCCTCCTCAATCCTTCAACTACACCCCACTCATTTCATACCTCTTGCATCCCTCTCCAGTAACCAGCACTCCTTGTCCACTCCCAGACATGCATGTGTGCACATACCCACACTCACTCACACCCTACCCTTTCTAAATAGCAAGGAGTTCTGAGAGCAGTTTATGGCTGTGTTTGGCTGACTGACTGGTACCATAGGATAAGATAGATTTTTTAAAAGCATTTATTGAGAAGAGTTCACTGCCTTTGGTTTCTATGTCTGTTCTTTCTGCTACAGATACCTGTAGCATAGATGAAAGGAACATGGATCTGTGCTCTTTTACCAACTAGGTAGTGAATTGCTACATCCATGCACAACATATTATGATCATGTTTAGCTGTTGTTTATGGTTTCATGTTTAAGTTGTGTCATATTTTTGGGTCATCAACCATAATAATTGTCCCCTATTAAGCTATTTTAGCATTTTAAAACAGATTAACTTAATGAGTCTTGAAACAAATGTGATTAAATATCATTGCCTCTCACTGCTCATATTATAAATTTGGGGAGACTTGAGATGATATAAATTGAAGAATTTGAGCAAAGTTTTTTATTTAAATCTTAAATTTGAATTTGATGTTGAAATTACATTTAGTGTGAATAACAAAAACTGGGAATAAGAGCAGTGAAAATTATAGTTGCTCTTTTTAATTGTTCTTTTCATTCTTTATGCTTCTCTGTTTTCTCCTTGGTCTTGGCAGATCACTAACCTTGAACTAAATTGAATTTTCAGACATTTCTGCATACCTAATATCTTTGTGGATGAACCAATATTTGTCTTTAGGAGGACTGTACCATCTAGGTAAATGAGAACTAGGGATAATTTTCTCTGTTCTTACTACTATTTGATCTTATAAGTGGTAATCTTAGTGAATATATTCAATTTTTCTTTAACCTCAGTTTCTTGTTTGTTTATTTTTGAGTGAGTGAGAGAGATGGGACTACTTTCATCTTGAATTGAAACACAGTTTTAATATTACAGGCCATAAAACACCACATAGCAAACTCAACAGTGTTAATCTAAGCAGATTAAATCAGTACTGTCTTCTGTAATGGTGTTTCCAATCTTAAAGTACTATTTTTATCACATAGGATCATTTTCTTCTTAAATGGGTGCAGCTCTAGTATTGTTTGTTTGCATAAGTTTCTTTCCAAAGAATTAATTTGTCAGAACAACTTAGATTTACTGCATACTATAGCATAACAGAACTTCTTTGTGTAACTCCACTCAGTTGTGCTGTTATTGCCCATACTGACTAGTACATACATAGAATTAAAAAATGAATACTAATTCAAAGTTATTTAGGACAGGTAAGTCCAGATGGCATATATATCACAAAGGATAAATACAACTGCATAAACTTAGAGCATGTTATTAAAAAGTTATTAAGCCAGGAAACACTGTTCACAAATCATTTTATGAAAATATGTCTTGGTTATTTTAAACCAGGGGTAAGACTTCTTAGTATTTTGTTCATATATTTCATTTTTTATTTAAGTCCTTTACTGTGCAGCAACATGGTCCGATAATGAGTGGTTAATAAAATTTTATTGAAAACAAGTGTCTTATGAGGCAAACCATTTGAGTGTTTTTCCTCTTGGGGTGACTATCACTGAATTGATCAGAAACAGTTGGAGAAATTTTCAAGTGATGTGGTCTTATTGTGTCCCTATCAGTTTATACTATTTAAAGCTGTGTGGTCCTTACATAGGTTTTAACAACAGGAAGGAATATGCTTAGTCACTGACTCAGATGTGTATTTATTTATACTCTTTGCACAACACTCATGGATACTGGCCTAGAAGCCAAACTGGCTCTGTGATCTTTTTTTTTTTTTTTTTTTTAATGAACCAAGGATCAAACTTGGGACCTTGTGCTTGTGAGGTAGGCGGTGGAACCATTGAACTAAACCCCCGGCCGAGCTCTGTGATCTACGTATGTTATCCATTTTTCCAAAGAGCCAAAACATCGAGAAGATTCACCTGGGACATATCTGTAGGCGTGTATGAGGGATAAGTTCTTTACCTCCCCTTCCTTTACTTTCTCTTTTTCTTTCTGTCTCTTTTAAAAATTTTTTATGGACATATTTTATTCAGTTTATTAAAAAGATATGAGATTAATTATAGAGAATCATTCTTGTCTACTTTATATTTTAAACATATAAAGCCTCCACTGACTTCTGTTATTTCTTTTGTTTTGTTTTGTTTTTCTCTTTTTCCTGCACAAGCACTCCTATTTGGACAGGGAAACATCCCTTCTTCTGAGAAACATTGCAGGAAAACCTTCTCATTTGCTGACCAAGGTGACACTGCTGCTTTTCTCATGCATGTAACTGTTTACTGCCTTGTAGGTAGAATATCATTTCTGTTTTTGATTGTACTCTCACATTATTGCTTTGCTATTTTAGCACATTTAGAGGTATTTTTCATCTTACTAAAGGTAATAGCCTACCTGATCTTAATTACTATCAGAAAATATTGAAGAGTAGCAAATATTTTCAGGAATTTTCATTAGTTTTTAAATTTCTGTAAATGCCTAATGGTCTTAAGTATGTTGCAATTTTCAAGTTTGATTTTGTATTATATTTTAAATTCTAAAAAAAGTACTTTAATAAACTTTATTTTTAATGGTTATCCATGCTGTTTCTGTAGCAAGTTTTATAATTTGTGTTTGCATTATCTAAGCATTGACTTGTATAAACAGAATCTTGGTTTATATTTACTTGAAGTGGAAAAGAAGGCTGCAATTCTCAGTTCTTTTTTTTTTTTTTTTCAATTTTCAGTTCTTTATCCTCAAAATAGTTTGAATCAGTCCAGCTGAATTTTCAGTAGGCTAGTATTTACAACAGTTCAATATCCCTTAGCAATTATTAACCAGGGAAAAGTGAGTCAGGAAGCTGAATAGCTTTCTACCTATTTTCAAATCATTGCCTTATTTTATTATCTTACTTAAATACTATAATATTAATTCAAGAATATCAGTGTTGCTTAGTTTCTGAAAAATGTCCATAGTACTTTTGAATAATATCTCAAGTTCTGTCAGAGTTTTTTGTTGTTTTTATTGTTCATTTTTGCCAACCTTCTAAACTTTTGAAAGATGAAAGATAAGCTAAAATGAAAACCTCCCCATGAAGTAGCTCAAAGAGAAGACCCTTTGACAAAGTGAATAAAGGAAGCTTTCTCTTGCCCACATTTCTCTTTATAGTAGGTCTATGAGAAGAGGTAGAAGCATAAAGATCAGGCAAGGGTAGATATTTGAGTAAATTGTAGCCATACTTTATAACCAGAGCAGAGTTTTTCTGTGCGGTACTCTGTGTGCTGTCTGTTCTTGGAATCCACGCTCATAGTTTCAAGTAGGGTCTGTGTTGTAGATCAGCTCTTCCTCTTCAGAGTACCACACTTTCAGTGAGCTGTTAGGGTTGCTGGAAGAACACATCTTACTGATACATCCCCCAGGTGTTTAGCCACCTTGCCCATCTTCTCCCTGGGGTCCCACAATTTATATCCATCTTATTTTGCCTAGAATACTACTACTCCCCTAGTGACCCAGGTTGAGCTGGCTGATCATCCTTTGCACCTTTCTTCTAACTATCTTAAACCTGTAATGAAGTATGTCATAATCTCTAAGGATTTATTCGGTTTGCCCATTCATCTCATTTTCATTGCCCCCACTTTAATAATAGGCCCTTATATCTTATCAGCACTGCAACACTTGTGTCTTTATCTTTACCTTTCAGTCCTCTGGTCCACTTTTGTACACTGTTCTCAAATGTTTTATCATTATTTATTTAATATTTATTGAGCCATATACTGTGCTGAGTGCTGGTATTCAACATTGTATAAAATGGACATACTCCCCAACTCTAGGAGCTCACAATCTATGAATTTAATAAAAAACAATCATGTAAAAAATTTAAACTGTTGAATGCTATGAAGAAAACAAGGTAAAGGAATAGAGAACTGAGAAAAGTATTAGGGCTCCATTTAAATTAGATAGATCAGAAAGGGCTCTTCTAAGTGGGTGACATTTAAGCTATAACCTGAAGAATGAAAAGAGTTCAATCCCCGGTACCGAAAAAGAAAAAAGAAGCTAGTCTGTGGGAGAAGGGGTTGTTCACTGTAGGTAGGCCAAGAGAAAAAGCTTGGTGTGGGTGAGAAGCTGAAGAAGAATCATGTTGTTAGAGCCACCTTAGGTAAGTGAAGGTACACGTGTCTTGATTTGGGTTTGGAGAGGCAAGAAGGAGCCAGATCATTGAAGCCATACCAAGGCTTTTACATTTTTCACTAAATGCACTGGGAAACTATTAGAAAGAATTGCTTCATTTACCCATTCAAAAAACAATTTGCTATTGTCTTTGTGCCAGTGTTTACAGCGGAGATAGGCCAATGAATGAAACAGAGTTCCTCCCATAGGGAGAATTGCTTTTAGCAAGTTTCGGGTAAATGGGCTCAGTAACTTATCATCTCCCTCTGCCCAGAGTCAGCAATACTGACTGCAGTATTAGAGCTATTCCTACCCAGCTCTATCTCCCTTCTGTAAACCACCCCTTCTTTTATGCAGCAAGAGATTTTAGCAGGAATATCACTCAGTTACATAGAACCTAAGCATTTAGAGGGGCCTTGGGATAGACCACTCTACCTATATGCAAGAGGCAGCAGAAATTCCTAGGCAACCCAAGCCACTGGCTTCTCAGATGAGCCTTTGCCTTGGTGCTAATGTCACTGCCCTCTCTAGCAAAGCACCTGGCTCTTTTCAAGCTGAATTAAGGATGTATTGTGTGTGAGTGAGTGACTGTGTGTGCGTGCGTGCGTGTGTGTGTGTGTGTGTGTGTGTGTACTGGAGATCAAACCAGGTCCCTTGCATATGCTCAGCAGGTACTCCCTATTGAGCTACACCTCAGCACCACCTGTGTGGCAGTCTGGCTCTCCCTACAAAATAGCCTGATGCACCAGTTTCTGAGCCCTCCTCTGAGACGTCTGTCTAAGTTTTAGAATGCTCAAATGTTAACCGCCATTTTCTTTGCTTCTTTATTAAAATACTCTTAGGAATGTCTTTTTGACAAGCAATTTTTTATTTACTAATAATCTGAAAAGTTTAAGCTGTAACCCTTAAGGACAATACGAACTGTACTGTTGTGGTGGAATAAATAACCATTTGGTAACTACAATACCTGTATGATCTTGGAAAGATAACAGGCTTCCTAAACTTTGGTTAATTGGTACAATGGATATAATGATAATACTGGCTTTATATTGTTTTGTTGAGGTTTAAATGAGATACATGTGTAACAAGCCTTATAGTGTGGCAAGTTGAAGATGTTCAGTTAATATTTTCTTCTTGGAGACTGTTGATTGTATCATTTCTTAAGAGGAAATTGTTATCTTGGTTCTAAGCAGTTTTATAGAATAAATTATTTAATGGGAATTAGATTGTTTATATCACTCCAAGTTCTCTTTGAATCATTAATTTACATTAAAGTTGTAATCTGTCAAATAAACTAGATTCCAAAGAATCTGTCTAGCCCCTTAATTTCAGCTGGGCTTGTTTTGAACCCATAGGCCTTTAATTTCTCAGCTGCAGTAATTCACTGGCCCTCTGCAGCTGTGACTAAGTACAGGTATTCTAATTCTTACCACACAGAGTACTTTCTAACACTTTTTAACCATGGCATTGGTTTTCATTTAATCAAAAATCTTCACTAAGTATTTGTCTTTCATGTAAATTTGAGGAAGCTTGGCATTTGATGGTCACTGATAGCCACACAGCTGTAGAAAATGGGTTGTTTCTGGATCTTTTAAACAAAGAGGAGAGAAAGTTTTTGTATGTATGAGGTATCTTTCATTATGTTTAGGGTAGTTGTAAGACAATGTGAAGAAAAGGGTAGTCAAAAGATAAGGGGCACACAAGGAACTTGATCATTATGTACTAATAGAGTTAAGACCTGAGTTTGTCAGGAGAGCATGAGATGAAGAAAGCTTTTTCCTTTGTATTAGTCATTGAACATAGATTTTCATTGCCTTATAATCTTAGAGATCTTCTAAATATACCATCTAAACACATTAGCAAAGATTTATTGCTCTTTCTTGTATTGTGTAACATTAGGATCTTAAGACAATTTCTTCTTTCACAAGTTTAAGATAATAGTTTTGTCTTAACTATAGTAGATGCAAATATAACTCACAGAGAAGAGGCTTAACATCTACAGGAAACATAAAATACTATGAATTTTTTTTTCTTTTGATACTGGGGATCGAACTCGGGTCCTTGTGTTTGCAAGGCAGGTGCTGGAACCACTGAGCTAAATCCCTGGGGAAAATACTTTGAAATTTGCAATTTGAGTCAAGTATTTTCATTTTTAGTTTTGCTCCAGTAATGATACTCAGATAAACTAGCTTTTAAATTTGAGAGTTCTTACACAAACCAATTTATATAGCTATTGAAGAGTAGCATTTGAACAAATGGAAGAATAGCTGGATTTGGATTTGTTAAAACAGCTCCATCTAATATACTTTACATAAAAATGATGGTTCATATTGATGGTTAGGAAGCCTAATTGGTTTATTATATGTTAATGAGTTGTACACAATCTCTTACTTGTTTAACCCTTCTAGTGTATGGAGCAGAAATTGATTTATGAGTGTAAGATAATCCTATAATTGAAAATTTTGTATGTCAGTGCTTCAAATACTAAAAATGGGAGCATAAAATTTTCATATTTATAATATCAGAATGTAATATTTAAATATTTATTCGTGTTTTAGGTAGACTTTATTTTTACGGCAGTTTCAGGTCCTGATGTGTCCACCACTGTGAATATCAGGCATAGTAGTTTCAGTGCCCTGAAAATCCTCTGTGCTCTGCCTGTTAGCTCCTCCTCTTTAATCCTTGGTAACCACTGACCTTTGTACTGTCTCCATAATTCTGACTTTTCCAGAGTATAGTATAGTTAGAATTATACACCAGATTGACTTTTTTCACTTGCTAATGCTTCCTTCTGTAAGACCTAAAGTCTCACTTCCACTCCATGGAGCGTGAACAGCCAAAAAGGCCTCCACGATGCTGGGCCCTAACACCCAGCGAGGCTCCGGGAGCTCGACGGAGAAACGAGAAACCCAGGAAGGAACACACCAGGCTAGATGGTAAAGAGACCTTTATTAGTCTGGCCAGATGGCACTCCCGGAGCCAGGTGGCTCAGAGAGGCAACTGCTCAGGGGCTGAGGTGCTTTTTATAAGGTTTTTCTAAACAAAGAGTCAGGGAATTCACAGAACAAGACTGCAAACACATTGCTTATCTTATGCAGGAAATGTTCTAGGGTCACCTTTTGTCAAACCATTTGCCCCTGGGCGGGCTGTTAACCAAGGTAGCAATTAGCATATGAAGAAGCACAGTCTGGCCTATTAGCACAGAGTCACTTTAGCTTATTCAAGTCTTACACTTCCATGCCTTTGGTAGCTTGATAGCTCATTTCTTTTTAGTGCTAAGGTTCTATTGTCAGGATGTACCATGGTTTATCTATTCAGTTATTGGAGGGCATCTTTGTTTTTTCAAAGTTTTGGCAATTATGATGACTAAGGCTTCTATAAACATCCATCTGTAGGGTTTTTGCAGACATAAATGAAATGTGATTACTGGATTATATAGCAAACATGTATTTAGTTTTGTGTTTTCCAAAGTGCCAGTATTATTTTTCATTCCCACCAGCAGTGAATGAAAATTACTGCTCTTCCACATCCTTACCAACATTTGGTATTGTCATTGTTCTGGATTTTGGCCATTGTCTGAAGTGTGTGGTGCTGTCTTATTTTAACTTGCAGTTAGTTCTGTAAGGAGAAGAATGTTGGCCATCTTTTCATATGCTTATTTACCATCTATATACAGTCTTTGGTGAGGTGTCCAAAGTACTCTTGGGGTTGGTTGATTGTTTGCTTGGTTTGTTTTATTTTTAATTGAGTCACTTTCTGAGTTTTAAAAGTACTTTCTGTATTTTGGATAACAATCCTTTATATTTTTTACACATATTTTTCTTCAGTTTTTGGCTTGTCTTATTTTCTTTAATAGTCCTTATTTTTTGTTAAATGTTTTTCAGCTCCAAGAACATCTTCTAATCTTTATTTTCATGTCTTTGGATTAATTATATATAAAGATTTGATTATTTAGAAGTTCATGTTGTATTCCAAATACACAAAACACCAATTCCATGTCAGATTTTCCTCATCAGACATGAAATAAATTTTGCAAGTATACCTTGATAAATTTCCTTTTGCTACAGAACCACTCATACCAATATAAGGATGAGGCAATGGAAAATGCTTTCCAGCACTTTGTATGAAATCAATTACTTGACAGTTTTAAGCATTTCAAACCTGTGGTTTGATAATTTACCTAATAATGATATTTCTCTCAGACTGAATCCTAGATATTGAGAGTTTTAATGGCAGTAGTCTTTAATAGCTTGCTTTTAAAAGAAAAACATGTTAAAACGTAGTCAGCATATTTTATAATTCTATTTGTTTATTTGCATAAAGCATGAGGGAATTGGATAATGTTATCTTTTAGTCAGAGGAATATATCTGTAATAGTAAAGAACCAAGTCTAATCTTACCCCTGTACATTGTTAAAATAAAGTTCTTTGTTCTCTGCCTAATTCAGTTTACAGATAGTATTTCCAGACCTTTGGTTATTATGTTAATTTACTGGTTCCTTTCATTGAAAGGGATCAGATTTCTGGCAAGCAGGCTTACTGCCTTCCTTACCAAAGTTTCTCTGCTCCACAAAGTAGCTTAAAATGAGAGAAGACAGTGAGAGTATGAAGTAGAAAGAGAAGCAATGCATAAATAAGAACTGATAAATTTAGGTGAACAGTAGGTAAATTTATTAAATGAATTGGCTTTTTGGTTTTTGCTCTGGAAGCTACTTTAGCTTTTTAATGAAGAATGGCATGTGGATTGTGGTTTTTGATTACAGTTAAAAGAAGATAAACTTTGGCTGACATAATTAGGTTTTTCTTTTTATTTTAAGGGCATATTAAATAAAGGTATATATAAGATACAAATGTTTATTTTTCTTAGCTATTTTCCAGAGCAGTCAAAAGCTTGAGAATAGAAAATAATCTTTTAGGGCCGGGGATTTAGCTCAGCGGTTTGGTGGCCTGCCTTGCAAGTACAAGGACCTGAGTTCAATCCCCAGTACCAAAAAAAAAGTCCTTTATTAACAAAAGTCTACTACTTAAAATTTTTTTTTTCAATTGGAGAGTAATGCTACAGTGTATTTATGGCCTATAGATGGAAATTACAAGTATTGTACTGGTGTAAGACTAGTGTTATTCTATTTCAGAAAAAATAGAGGGTTTTAGTTCTTTATAAATTTTATAACTGTATAATCTAGCTTTTTTTAATGTAGAAGTTACTAGAATTTAAGATACTTGGAAAATTATATTTAGCATTTTAAAAAATCTTACTAAAGCATTAGAAATAAATTTGACTTTATTCACATGATTATATAAATTTCCAAAGCAAAGTAAAGCTTAGAATATACAGCAACCTCCTTTATATTAGTATATTAATGAAACTGTACTTGCACATTTTTTTATCAGGGGTTTTTAATAACGGTTGTGGATAATTAAATAATCGTTTGTTACTGTTGATATTTTTATACATTTTCTGTGTAACAAATCAAAACATGAATATGCGAAAGCTTCCCCTATACTTTGGAGGCACTGTAAAAATGCAGAATTGAGGCTGTATAAAAATAAATTGGCTGGGCCACATGTGGCCTTATAGATATTGTCTGCTTTATATTGACAGAATCAAATTTACTAATTTACTATACACCACAGATTCCCCCCCACTTTGGAATTTGGAATCTAATCCTACTGTAAGGCATTTTATAGAAAACTCTCCTTTTTTTCTACAATATGTCTGCTTTCATTTTATGAATGGCTATTTTTAGACTGTGCTCTAACTGTATAAGTATATTCTTAATGAAATTCTATGCTAGAAACATCCTTAAGGATAAAAAAAAAACTTCTCAGGTATTCTCGTCACTTTAGTGTTGGTTTATTTGAAGTGCTTTATGTTCACAGGAAGAACAGGCAGCAAAATTGAAAGCTGAGAAGATCAGAGTTGCCCTGGAGAAAATTAAAGAGGCACAAGTGAAAAAGGTAATGCATGGGCTTCTGCCTGGTTGGGGTTTTTATCAGTTTTCTGGACTTAAGAAGACTTGCCTTGTTTACTAAGTATTCCTTTACAGAGCAGTGGATGGGGATATCATTCTAATAATGTATTTTCAATGTATATTTTTGTGTGTAAGATGTATTATAAAAAGAATGAATTTATTCTGAAGTCTTCTAAAAGAGTAAGAATAAATTTAACATAAGACTCTTAATTTTTATTACATTTTTAAAGGCTTTAAATTTATTTAGGTAGGTTACTTGATAAACAATTTTTAGTCTTTCTCACATAGTCACATTTGTTTTTTAATTTATATTTAGACATTAAGTAGAATATTCAAATCCCTTTCTAGAATGCCATTTTTTGTTTTTCATTTAATTTATTTTTTACCTGTTATAGCTGGTGATTAGAGTCCACATGTCCGATGACAGCTCTAAAACAATGATGGTGGATGAAAGGCAGACAGTGAGACAAGTGCTGGATAACCTGATGGACAAATCCCACTGTGGTTATAGTTTAGACTGGTCGCTGGTGGAAACCATTTCTGAGTTACAAATGGGTTAGTAATGTCATTGCTTTAATTGCTTTTATACTTCTATGTAATCCCTACTGTTTTCATGTTGCAGAAGCATTTTGAGGCCTTTATTTTTTCATCTTTTCCTCCAAAATTACCAAATGGTTTACCTCAGGTATTTTGAGACTTCTTTGAATACAAGATCATTTTCAGTTTAAACTGGCTGTATGGTACTGATGTCTCTGTACAAGCATTTAAATTTAAAGGAAACAAAACAGGAACAGATTTTTAAAAATCAGTATCTAGAATATGTTCTTTAACGTATGTTTCAATTTTTTTCCTTTTATTGAGTTTATTGGTACATTTAAGGTATACAGTACAATTACATTCATTATTGGGCTCGTATACCTCTACATGACAGGTCTTGGTTCTCATTTTTTTTCCCTTGTCCGTGCCCGCCCTTCAACACTCCTCCCCTCTCCATTTACAAACACTTTATTTCCATTTTTTCATTTTGTCATATTTTTTTCTTTTCCCTTACTACCTTTCCCCTGCATTTCCCATTTTCCCTACACCTTTAGCACTTTTCTTCCTATTTCACATGGTCAATTATATCATTAGGATATACTATTATAGTTTATATATTATAGTACTGTTATACTTTTTCACACCAGAGAAACTATTCGGTATTTACACATGTGTGACTTATTTATTTCACTTAGGAGTATATCCTCAATATGTATCCATTTTCCTATGAATGAATCTGATTTCTCCTTCTTTATGGCTGAATAGTATTCCTTTTATAGAAAAACCACATCTTTATCCACTTTCAAACTGATGGACAAATGGGCTGTTTCCAAGTTTTAGCTATTACAAACTGTGCTGCTATAAACATGGGTGCACATATATCACCATGGTATGATTCTTTTAATTCTTTTGGAAAGATACCCAGCAGAGGGATGGCTGGGTCAAATGGAACCTCTAGTCTCAGCTCTTTGAGGTATCTCCATATTGATTTCCATAGTGGTTGCACCAGTCTGCACTCCCACCAACAAGGGAGAAGGGTTCCTTTCTCCCTGCAACCCTGCCAACATTTGTTATTGATTGATTTCTTGATAGCAGCCATTCTTTGTGGGGTGGAATCTCAGTGTTGTTTTCATCTGTATGTCTCGAATGACCAGTGTGTGGAACATTTTTTCATATATTTGCTTGCTTCTTTTACGTCTTTGTCTGAGAAATGTCTGTTCATTTCAGATGCCCATTTATGAATTGGGTCTTTATATTTGGGGGAGCTGATTGTTCTGAGTTCTTTATATATTTTTGATAGTAGTCCTTTGTCCGAGGAACAGCTGGTAAAAATTTTTTCCCACATTGTAGGTTTTCTCTTAGTTCTGTTGATGGTTTCTTTTGCAGTACAGAAGCTTTTTAATAAGATGACATCCCACTTCTTGATTTTTTTTGTGTGCTAATTCCCGTGCTACTGAGGATTTATTCATAAAGTCTTTTCCTATGCCAGTGTCTTCAAGAGTTCTGCCTAACTTATCTGCCAGCAAGTTTAGTGTTTCTGTTTTAATGTTTAGATCTTTAATCCACTAGGATTTTAATTTAGTGCATGGTGAAAGATAAGGGTCCAGTTTTAATCTTTGGCAGGTTGAAATCCCGTTTTTCCAACACCATTTATTAAAGAGGCTATCTTTCCTCTACTGAGGATGGTCAGCTCCTTTGTCAAAGGTGAGGTAGCTGAGTACATCTGGATTTGCTTTTGTGTCTTCCAATCTTTTCCACTGATCCTCAGATCTGTTTCTTTGCCAGTACCATGCTGTTTTTATCACAGTGGTTTTGTAGTATAGTTTCAGATTGAGAACTGTTATACCCACTGCCATGTCTCTGTTGCCTAGGATGGCTTTTGCTATTCTAGGTCTCTTCTGGTTCCAAATGAATTTTTGGATTCTTTTTTCTACTTCTGTGAAATATAGTGTTGGAATTTCAATTGGCATTGAATCAAATCTGTATAGTAGTTTTGGTAGTATGGCCATTTTCACTATGTTGATTCTTCCTACCCAGGAGCAGGGGTATCTTTCCATTTTCTTATATCCTCTTCGATCTCTTTTTTCAGAGTTCTGTAGTTTTCAGTGTAGAGGTCTTTTGCTTATTTCATTAGATTGATTCCTAGATACTTCATTTTTTTGGATGCTATTGTGAAAGGAATTGTTTCCCTAATTTCTCTCTCAGTGACTCTGTTATTTGTGTCCAAGAAGGCTATTGATTTTTGGGTGTTGACCTTGTATCCAGCTACTCTGCTAAAAGTGTCAATTAAGTCTGGAAGTCTTTTGGTAGAGTTTTTTGGGTCTTCAGTATAGAGTATCATATCATCAGCCAATAATGACAGTTTAACTTCTTCCTTTCCTATCTTTATTGCTTTAATTTCTTTCTCTTGTCTAATTGCTATGGCTAATGTTTCCAGAACTATATTGAAGAGGAGTGGTGATAGTGGACATTCTTTCTTGTTCCTGATTTTAATGTGAACATTTTCAGTGTTTAGACATTTAATATGATGTTGGCTGTTGGTTTTTCATAGATAGTCCTTATTAAGCTGAGATATAGACCATCTATTCCAATTTTTTGCAGGGTTTTTTTCATGAATGGGTGTTGAATTTTGTCAAATGCTTTTTCTGCATCTATTGAGAGGATTGTATGATTTTTGTCTTTGACTCTGTTAATATAGTGTATTACATTTATTGACTTATGTATGTTGAACCAATCTTGCATCCCTGGAATAAATCCGACTTGGTCAGGATGTATGATCTTCGTGATAATCTTCTGTATTCTGGTTGCTAGTTATCAAGGATTTTTGCATCTATATTCATTAAGGAGATTGGCCTGTAGTTCTCTTTTAGTTGCGTCTTTCCCTGGTTTGGGAATCAAAGTGATACTTGCTTCCAGGAATGAATTTGGAAGTATTACTTCCCTTTCACTTTCATTGAAAAGTTTAAAGAGTAATGGCAGCAGTTCTTCTCTAAATGTCTTGTAAAATTCAGCTGTGAATCCATCAGGACCGCGGCTTTTCTTTGTTGATAAATTTTTAATTACATTTTCGACTTCATTGATTATAATTGGGGTGTTTAAAATGCTTTTTTATCTTCTTTGTTCAACTTTGGTAATTCATAAGTATCTAGAAATCTGTCCATTTCTTCTGTGTTGTTAGAGTACAGGTTCTCAAAGTAGGTACTGATTATCCTCTGGATTTCTGTTGAATCTGTTGTGACTTCACCTTTTTCATTCCTGATTGCATGGATCTGAGCCTTTTCTTTCCTTTTTTTGATAAGGTTAGCTAAGGGTTTATCAATTTTTATTCTTTCAAGAAACCAACTCTTCAATTCATTTATTTTTTGTATTGTTTTCTCAGTTTCCATTGCATTGATTTCTGCTCTTTATAATTTCCTCTCTTGTTTGAGCTTTGGGTTATTCTTGCTCTTGTTTTTCTAGGAGTCTAAGATACATCATTAGGTTGTTTATTTGAGCTCTGTTCTGTTTTCCTAGTGTGGCCATTCAATGCTATGAATTTTCCATGTACAACTGCTTTCATTGTGTCCCATAGCTTGCTTTATGTTGTATTGACATTTTCATTTATTTGTAAAAATTGTCTGATTTCTCCCTTAACTTCCTCTGTGATCCATTGATTGTTCAGGAGAGTGTTGTTTAATTTCCATGTGTTTGTGAAGTTCCTATGGTTTCCTGTGCTATTGATCTTCCAGCTTGATTGCACTATGATCTGATAATATACAGGGAATAACTATGATTCTTTTGCATTTATTCAAACCTGTTCTGTGAGCTAGTACATGTTCTATCTCGGAGAATGACCCATGTGCAGCCAAAAAGAAGGTATATTCTGATTTTGTGGGGTGGAACACTCTATAAATGTCTATTAAGTCCATGCTTTCAAAAGCTTGGTTCAATTCTAGTATTTTGTGTTGACTTTTGGCCTAGATGATCTGTCTATTTGTGAAAGTGGGGTATTTAGATCCCCCACTACAATTGTATTAGTGCTTATTTGGTTTTTCATGTTTCTTAATATTTCTTTTATATAGTTGGGGGCATTAGTATTTGGTGCATATATGTTTATGATTGTCATCTCTTCCTCTTGAATTGTTCCCTTTACAAGGATGTAGTGGCCTTCTTTGTCTCTCAGTCAGTTTTGGTTTGAAATTTGCTTTGTCTGCAAATAAGATTGCTACCCCTGCTTTTTTCTGGGCTCCTGTCACATGGAGAATTGTTTTCCATCCTTTCATTTTCACTCTATGGGCTTCTTTTTGCACTAGGTGTGTTTCTTGTATACAACATATTGTTGGATTTTGCTTCTTATTCCACTTTGCCAGTCTATTTCTCTTGATTGGTGTCTTGAGGCCATTGACATGGATGGTTATAACTGATATATTCTGACTTATTATTGTCATGTTATTGGCCTTTTGTTGGCTCTTTTTACTTTTTCACCTTCTCCTTTTAGTTTCTTGCCTTGACTATTTGATTTCCTCTGTTGGGCCTCATGGTGTTGTTACCTTCATTGTCTTTTTCTAGGATATTGTTTAGAATTGCTTGTAGTGCTGGTTTGGGATTCATGTAGTTTGTCAGGTGTTCTTTGTAGTGGAAGTATCTTATTTCCCCATCCATTTTAAAAGAGAGTTTTGCAGGATACCTCAGTCTAGGTTTGAGGGTGTTTTCTTCTAGGATTTGAAATATCTCACTCCAGGCTCTCCTTGACCTAAGGGTTTGTGTTGAAAAGTCTGCTGTGATTCTGATGGGCTTTCCTTTACATGTGATTTGTTTCTTTTCTCTTACTGCTTGTAGTATATTGTTCTTCTGTTGGGTTTCGGGGATCTTGATTATTATATGTCTAAGTATAGATTTTTTTTTTTTGGTTTGTGGCTAATTGGGGTCCTATATGCCTCACTTATCTGAATGTCAAATTCTTCCCCTCTGGGAAGTTTTCTGTCATTAATTCTGTCAACAGCTTTTTAAAGTCATTTGTACTTTCTCCTCCTACTTCATGGATTCCTATCAGTCTAATGTTATTCTTCCTTGCATCATCTAGGAGTTGTTGGATCGATTTCTCATGATCCCCTACTGTTTTTAAGAGATCTCGCTTTTCAAGGTCACTGACTGCAATCTTATCTGCTATATCTGAGATTCTATCTTCGCACTCTTTTATCCTGTTGCGTATACTTTCAATGAAGTGTTTAATCTCCTGGATATCTATTTGAATCTGTTTTATGGATTCCATTTCTTTCCTATATTGGGCGTTTATTGTTTCCATTTCTTATGCTGGGCCTTCATGGCTTATATCGTGATCCTGAGCTCATTTATTTATTTTTTGTCAGTTTCTGTTCTAGAGTCTTGAATCATGACTTTCATTTTGCTCACCATCTCTATGGTTATCTGGGAAATTATTTCTGTTTTGAATTTTTCTAGAGCCTGATTTTCTGTTTTGTTACTTCCTGCTTTGAGTTCAGGGTGTCCTGGTGGTTCACTATCAGCCTTTTCATCCTCATTTGCCCTACTGATTGCCATTGGTGAACTGGATGTCTGTCTTTGTGTCTTGCTTAAGTGTTTTCTCATTTTCATTTTTGTTGTTGGGCTGTCCTTGGTTTAATCTCTGGGTTATCACCCAAATCTTCCCGATATAGTTGCACCCTAGCTTCTGGGTCTCTAACAACCCACAGACATTCTCATCTTCATAACATCGGAGAAAACAGCTCATCACATCAACCACAATCCTTCGTCCCAACTGATACAATCAGCAACACAATATGATCAAGAACAACTTGGAAACTGACCACTTGTGGTAGTCACTAGTCTATCACCCTTAAACCATGTGTATTGAATTGAAGTCAAGAAGCAGTTCAAAACATGTCTGCAGTGAATAAACTTTTCAACGTAGTATATTTACCATTTAGGATGGGGGCTCAAGACAGAGCTAGGATGAGAGGAGTAAATAAATAAAAGAATTGGAGAAGGTTTAACATGAAGCCAGAGGAACATACGTTCAATTTAAAAGTGGATGGAAAAAAAAACTAGAGGCTGAAGAATGACATGCTGCAGATCAGAACTATCTGTCCAGTGTATAACCTTCATTAACTCGCTTCACATTACTAGGGTGTTTTCTTATATATAAAACAAGAGTATATCTCAACATGTAAGGGCCCAGGAGGTTAGTGTTGGTTAAGAATCCATGACTCTGGGCCAGGTATGGTGGCACACACCTGTAATCCCTGCACTCAGGAGGCTGAGGCTGAAGGATTCCCATGAGTTCAAGGCCAGCCTGGGCTATAAGTAAGTTCAAAGCCAGCCTCAACTACATAGTGAGACTTTCTTAATTTAAAAAAAAAAAAATGAGGATGTGATTCTGACTTGAATCATCTTGCAAGGTTTCATGTCTTTAATGCAGTTTTGGTGAATTCTTTAAAAAATACATTGATATTTTTTATTTTGGAACAGAGAGAATCTTTGAAGACCATGAGAACTTGGTTGAAAATCTTCTCAATTGGACAAGAGACAGCCAAAACAAGCTTATATTTATGGAGCGTATAGAAAAATATGCACTATTTAAAAACCCACAGGTGAGTAAGTCTGAATAACTTACAGAGGTCAGGGCTTTTAGGTATGTGTCTCATTTTCTCTTGTTGCTAAATTAGTAGTTAGGAGACTGGCATCCACTCTGTTGGAGCACTGTAGCTACAAAACACCGCAGGAGCATCTGTCACTGCTGCTGAGGCAACACAGCTTTGGGGCCCAGGTGTCAGGCCTCACAGAAGATGAACCAGTGTGGAAGCAGGAGCAGCTCCAGGGAATTACCAGGTCTCTCTGCTTCTTAACCCTGAGCTGTTTTAAACCCATTAATTTATTTGGTGAGTTTCTTCCCTCATCAAAAAAAAGGAACTCTTATCTCTAGCCATTTATCTGTTTAATTTTTACTTTCTTTTGAATTTTTTACAAATCACAATATTAATTATAAATGGCTCCACGTTCTAATATATGTTACCTTTATTCCCAAACCATATTTGAGGTAATACTCCCTAATACCTAGATAGTCTATGAAAATCTAAATAGGTGACAAAAAACAAGAACTCCATCATAATAAATACTAATGAGAAAAATTGCAGCCATGTTAAAGGTATTGAATAGCCTTCCTACAGGCTTACCTTCTCTGAATATTTTAGTGAAGAATTCATATGTTGGGATATCAATAGATCTTTTTGTAGGCAACTGTGAAAAATAATTATACTAATAATTACAATTCAGGTTTAATTGAACCAAGGAAATGAGATCGTTAGTTTTATTGGCAGAATCTGGGATTTCTTCCTAAAGCCAGAATGTCAATTTTGTGCGTCTGGATGTGTTAAGCTCAGCATTATTTAAGGAAATTTGTTTTACTTGCACTTAATGATTATAAACTGTTCAAGTACTTTCAATGTCGCTGTTTTTAATATTTCAAAACATACTATCAGCTGTTGCATGTGCCATCACCTCAGGATTTGGGAGAGGGCAGTTTATTGAATAATGCATGGCAAATATTTAGACAAGGAAGAGGCTAGTGTTGAATATTTTAATGATGAAGCTTATATGTTGGGAGCTTTGCAAAGCAGTGCTTCTCTCACTCTATGCTGGCAAAAAGAGACCTAGAGTTATTGTTTCTATAGAAGAAATCATATATCTGCCTGTGCCAAGGGAATAATAGGGTAGGTTTTTCCTTTAACTTTCATTTCATTGTTTTTCCAGAATTATCTTCTAGGGAAAAAGGAAACAGCTGAGATGGCAGATAGAAACAAAGAAGTACTGCTGGAGGTATGCCTCCCCCGCCCCTTTTTCTGCACATTTTACAAGTGAAATATTAAGTTCCTTCTAAAGTCCAGTATGGTGTGCTCCATATTTACAGAGACATTTGTAACTCAAAAAGCCTATATTCTCTGATGCTGTGAGGGAGAGAATTGAACTGTGCGAACAGGTTAGACCTCAGAAGAAACTTTGACAAACTCTTTTTTTGCCAACCAATATTCTAGTGAACTAAAAGAAGTAGTAAATTTTTAGGAGCTGCCAAGTGGGAAGTAGGGCTGGTTTATGAAAGATATAGTTGTGCTGTTTTTACCTTTTTTTTTTTTTTTTCCCCAGAGGGAAAGTTGATTATAATTAGCTGTTCACAAAATATATATTTTTACTTATTAAACCTTTTAGGATTGCCACATTAGTTCCAAAATAAATTCATGTGTTTAGAAAGTTCAGATTCAGATAAAATGAGCAGCATGATTTTAATACAAAACCACTCTGGTTTAGTGTAATGCATCTCTTAGGGGTAGATATAGCTTTTTTCTGAGGATCCAAGGTTCATAAGTCTTTGCAGCTCATCTTGTTATTATTTTAGGAATGTTTCTGTGGTTCTTCTGTAACTGTGCCAGAAATTGAAGGAATCCTTTGGTTGAAAGATGACGGCAAGAAGTCCTGGAAAAAGCGATACTTTCTCTTGCGTGCATCTGGTATCTACTATGTCCCTAAAGGAAAAGCAAAGGTAAGTCCCTTAGGTAGGGTTTGAGCTTCTTTCATGCTAATTGATTTTAATTTGTAGTGATTAGAGTGGACCCTTAATTTAGGAACTCAATTCATTCTCAAGGGCTGGTTATAACTCAAGTTGGTCAATTGAAGGCTCAGTTCCTCTATGCTGCCTTCAAAGTTTCTCTCTTTTATAATTGTAGGCCTCACTTTCTTCCAGGCGGAGCTCAGTGTCCTTAGACATTGGTGTGGGATTTCTCAATTAACCCCCGACAAGAAAAGATGATGTAATGTTCCTTCCAGAACTTTTTAAGGGTTAAATCTGTATGTGGAAGTACAAACAGTGAGCATATAGGACATAACTCAACTTTGATCATAAATTAAAACTAAAATCTGGCTGTAACCCAAGTTGTTTGTATGTCAAGTGGGTCATAAATAGAGAGTCCACAGTATGTTGTTACTTCAACTCAGGAAGAACAGGTTACATTGTTTATAATCTACCAACTACAAAGACAAGGAAACTCAAAATTTTTTCACTTCATTAGTTGGGCCCATCTCATTTCTTTTATGAAATTTGAAATCATAGTTTCATTTATTATTTTTTAATCTCTTGCCAGAGTAGTTTTTGTTTGGGGAAGAATAGCTTTCTAGGTTTACAGCCCTTTCATTTGAATGATAGGCTTTCATTTGGTGTAACTATCATTTTGTACTAATTCAAAGACAACTATTTTAAGGACGTCATAGTGTCATTTAGTCTTATAACCATTCTATAAGCAAAATTTGCCCCTATTTAACTGGTAAGAAAACCACCAGTGGAGAATCATTGTATTTGAGTCATGTTTTATAGGCCCTGAACTACTTGATATTTTCTTCTTCATTCCCATGAGCTCTCTTACACACTGCTGTATTTAACACATACCCCACTATACTTAAAAGTTTCGTTAAATGTCAGCATTTCCCAAAAAAGTTAATGTTTGTTATGAATAGCAAGACAGTATCTTAGTTACTTTTTTCATTGCTGAGACAAAATACCCAACACCCAAAGTTAAAGGAGAAAAGGCTTATTTAGCTCACAGGCTGTAAAGATTTCAGTCCACAGTCAGCTGGCTCCAAGGTAGGGTGGCATGACAAATAGACATTGCAGAGGAGGAACAGTTCATGGCAGGCAGAAGGTAGCAAAGCAAACAAGAAAAGGACCTTAGCAGTTTCTTTCTGCCCCTTTTATATTCTGTCAATGCCAAACCAAACAGTGGAGTGATTAATAATTACACACCCTTAATCCTAGTATTACACTATGAATCACCTCCAGCATCACATACTCTAGACCCAGCCACCTATGAAAAAGCCCTGCCTATGACCCAGTGAGGCTTTGGGGGATATCTAGACACAAACCAACAATATGAACTGATTTGGGGGGGTTATATTGTGGGTTAAAGAACAAATGTTTATAAACAGTTTCATTGTCTTCTGCAAAATAGTAATTTCTACTTAATAAAATTTATATTCTCAACTAAAAATTGTAACTAGCTGTGATATTTGCTTCTTTGTATACTACTGTTAACTTGGTCTTTTGGGTGTTTTTATCCTAGGTCTCTCGGGATCTGGTGTGCTTTCTCCAGCTGGATCATGTCAATGTTTACTATGGGCAGGACTATCGGAACAAATACAAAGCTCCTACAGACTATTGTCTGGTGCTAAAGGTAAGCACATACCTCTTTTTAGGAATTTTAATATGTTAGACATGGGTTATTGGACATTTGCAATAGTTTGGATCTCCAAGAAGTGTATTATTTCTTGCTTTATTCTGCACATTAAAAAAGGAATGGTAGAGCTTGGAGTGTAGCTCAGTTCTAGAGCACTTCCTTAGCATATACAAGTTGTAGGGTTAGATTCCCAGCACAGCCAAAGAATAAAAAGAAAAAAAGAAAAGAAAAACCTTGTGCTATGCCACAGTGGACCCTTAGCCAGTTAGCCTTAATTAGATTCATGCCAATAAAGAATAAATGCTGATTATAAATCTTGAGCCGTAATATATAAATATATTTGATTATATGAGATTTATATTTAGTAGGCTTATTTTAAGAAAGCTGAGATCAGGGCTAAACTTGGGACATAAATCTTATGTTTTATTTATTTTCCTGTATGAGCTGAGCAGAACCATGAGAGGGCACTGTGCCCAAGTTCCACATGAGTTGGCTCCCTGGCTCTATTTTTGTGACCCTCAAGTCTACATGTATACAATACATCACATTGTATTTCTCTCTTCTCTAAGAATTATCATTTGGCTCTAGAGAGTAGCATTTATTTTAGGGTGGGGGCTTACTTTGACAAAATTAGATCTAATAACAATCCTTCAATTTCTCAGAGACCACCCCTGAATCATTCAGATTGCTTAGGATTGCTTAAGGTCAAAACAAAGTAACTTCACCTAGCAGTTTTCAAAATGAGGCCCCTGAGAATTAAGACCATGATGTAAAAATTATTTTTCTCATAATGCTAAGGTGTCTTCTATACTCTGATTCTCCACTATACATTTGTATATATATGTATAGTGGAGTTTTCTACAAGGTCACATAACATGATGATTTTTTTTTTCTCTATTGACCAGTGTAAAATGTTTTTATATAATTTTGTATCTTAATTTGGGGGGGGTACCAGAGATCAAACTCTTAATTTGGGGGCTTTAATTTCTAATGGGGTGACTATTGAAGAAGTAGAAAAACTTCACTTCCATCTTCTCAGAGGCCTGTCTTGGCAAGAGAATTAAACTGATTGACAAGAAAAAACAGCTACATAGACAGACAAAAAAATCATGACATTGGTTTTATATGGCACAGAGGCCCCCATAAAGCAGTAAAGACCCAAAGAAGTAGTGGAGTCATTTACTGTATGCTGGATTACATCAAGAGAAGTTAGCTGTACACAGAAGCAACATTACATAAGCAAGCCTGAAAGATAGCATTATCTTAAGAAGGTCTGCACAGAATTCTTAGGTTGACCTCATCCTTGACTATAAGGATAACAGTATATTATTCATATAGACAGGACATCTTTTATCTAAGAATTTCATCTTCTGTTTTCAAGAAACAGCATGAAGATCTAAGTGTTCCTTTTGGATCTGTTTTTTAAGTGACTTTAACTTAAAAATATGCCATGATAATATATTTTTTACTCCTTCAAGCAGTAGACATAACCTACATAAAATGAAGTTATTTGAAGGACTCATAACATGAATGCAGTAAGAGCTGGTTATTTCAGCAGCTCAGAATTGTGAAAATCCACACCTTTCCTGTCTTTCCTTGTTCTGTCTTCTGCCTGTCCTCCTAGGGTAGGCTGGCTCACCTCACCATTAGAAGATGGCCACTGCATGTCTAGGCATGAGAGAGAGGCCTAGGAAAATCCAGCAAGAGAGGGACTGTTTCTCCCTGTACTGTATTTGCCTTTTTTTTTTTAAAGGAAAAAAAAATTTTCCAGAAGCTACCCAATAGTCCTACCCTTGAGGGCTTATGTTTTGAGAAGAGTCTCACTAAGTTGTCCAGGCTGGGCTTGAATTTGGGATCTTCCTGAATCAGCCTCCTAAAATACTGAGATTAGAGTTGTATATAACCACACATGGCATCCTTAAGGATTATTGACCTAAAGTGCATTCTGGCTGCTAAACCATTCAATAAAAACCATTGTGCTTGCCCTTCACTAGTCAGAATTCACACCTGTGAGACACAAGTGAGGGACTGTTCTCTATCTGATAAGAAATAGGAAGAAGAGGCAGCTACTGTGGGAAAGGCAGCTAACAGTGTCTGTCACAATCAGTACTATTTGTGAGCATTACTTCTTACAGGTTGGCTACCTAACTTGAAAATCCAGGATCTGAAATGCACTGTAATCTCACTTTTTGAGAACCAGCATGACATTCAAAAAGTTTCCCCTGTTGGTTGGACATGAGGCCCTAGGTTCAATCCCCAGCACCACACAAAAAAATTTTTTTTGTTTCAGATTTTTGGATTATGGATGCCTAAGCAGTAAAGTTTCTGCAGATATTCCAAAATACTTAAAAATTTGAAATCTGAATCCTGGGCATTTTGGATATGGAATATTCACTTTGTATTATAATCTCTTGTAACTCACAGAATTCTTGAGAATATTTTTGTATCAAGGATTTTTCCTTTTGTTTTTACAGTCTTGTGTATTTCATATTTGCTTTTAGTGATCCCTGTATTCCATATTTGCTTTTATACCATTAGCTAGAAATAATAGTAATAATCACCACTTAATCACCACTGTTTACTGTAGAGCACTAGGTGGACAGGCCTGCACTGGAAAGGACATGTACATCAGCCCCGAGTCTATCCTGAAGTCCCCAGTCTGCAGGCACAGAGATTAAAGTATAGAGCTAATGGTCCATTTGCCCAGGACCACACAACTATTGAGATTTAAAGATATATCTTCCTGTAAAATCTATACTAGGTTTTACCTATACAAATATTTTTGTTCTTGAGTATGAGTTCTAAAGAAAATGCTTCTGCACAGGGCCTACACAAATACAAGTTAGTGTTTATAGGACCTACTCTGTCAGCTTCAGGCTGTGTCCTTCCATTGAAATGTAGGATACCAGAAATATTCAAGGTTTGATTGACAAATATGGAGAATGTTTAAATTTTAATATTTTTATTACAGTAAAAGGCATATTACCATTAATCTCTCTTGCCCCTAAAATACTCTGCTCAGTTGAAATACACTTACACTTAGCCCATCATTTTTGCCACTCAGAAGTAGTTCTGGGAGTCCATTTTCATGAGAATCTTTAATTGTGCTGCCAGGGCTGCCTCAAGGTCCCAAATCAATTCACAATATTTCCCTTTTATGGTCATTTTGACTCTGGGGAAGAGCTAGAGGTCTTATGGTGGCTCAGATCCTGTGACTAAGGTAGATGACAACACACTTTTTTTTATCATACCTCATTTCCAGAACTGCTTTTAAAAAATGGCAAAAACAGGACTGGGGATTTAGCTCAGTGGTGTCACGGCTGCCTCGCAAGCACAAGGTCCTGAGTTTGATCCCCGTTACCAAGAAGAAGAAGAAGAAGTGACAAAAACAGTAGAATAAGTGTATTTGAGTCAAAGGGGATGGGTATTTTGATGGAAAATGATAGCCATGTGTAATTTACATAATTTTTTTAAACATTCACCACATACTTGGATTGCACCTCATATATACACACAGGCACATTTTAGTAATTAGTTTTTAAAAGGTAATAATGGTAAGTAAAGTTTATTCATGAAATTTGATAAAGTGGGAACAAACAGGATGTGTGTTAATACATCTGAAAGAGATAACACATTTCTGAAATGTGTATTCATCTGTAATTAAGTTTCTTAAGGGAAACCTATGTTTTAAAAATTATATACCATATTTGTTGCATTAGGAAGATTTAAAATTCATTCCTATAGAAATGAGGCAAAATAGTTGGTTTCCCTATGGTAGTCAGGAAGGGAAAAGTTGTTTGCATTGAACTTATAAAGCACTATTATTACTACAGAAATGTGCTATGGATAATGGTCATGGAAGGGATAAGGTAGAGTGGTACATGGCTCTTTTTCTTGCATGCACTTGTTTATTTTTAGGCCTATATGTATCTGTTCCAAAATAATAGCAAATCAGCATCATTTAGAAATGAAATGACCTCCTTATAGCTAGTCCTCTGGAGTCTTTTTATCTCAGAGTTGGGCTGGGGATTTGGCTCAGTGATTCCGCCACCTGCCTCACAAGTGCAAGATCCCAAGTTCAATCCCCAGTACCAAGAAAAAAAAAAAAAAATCTCAGAGTTGAAATTCTGTGCTTCAGCAATGAGTGTCTCTTCTGTACTTGCTTTTAGCGGAAAAAAGATTTTACCCCTTATAAATAAGGCAGTAGTATGACGTAATAGTTAAGGTCATGGCTGCTGGAATGAAATTGGTTCAAATCTCAGTTCTTTCACTTAACTGGGAAAAACTTTGAATGCTGTCTTTAACCCTCTATCTTTAAGCACTTTCAGAATGTGAAGATCATAGTAATGGTGATAGAGTTTTTGTGAGGACTGAATGAACTTAAAATATGTAAAAAATTTTTTATGTAATGTCTGATTACATAATAAGGGCTCAGTAGATGACATTTTAAATAAAGTAGGATATTATTGGAACAGGTGATTCCTGCAGTATTAAAAGAGAGCTTGAATAAGGATTGCTGTGAGTGCCTTGATTATGTTGGAAGGTAAAATTTTAAACTAGAAACAGTCTAATGTTTGACTTACATGTAATCAAATAATTACACCATAATGCTTTTAAGGATATTATCCAGGCATCTACATTAGAGAGAGGAGGTGAAAAGAGTAGAGGATAATTTTTCTTTGATTTTTTTCCCTGACTTGTTTTATTGATCTTATTGTTTCCACAACAAATAAATGTGGGAAATTTTGGATAAAATTTTTAAGTTGCTTTTGTTCGTGTAATTAAATAAATTTTAAGTAATTTTCAGGCAAAATATAGTCATTACTTCAGTTTTCAAACTAACTGAAAAGTCATAAACATAACACATTACATCCTAATTCGGTGTGGTGTGGGACACTGGTGGCTGAGGTCCAGTGGCGTTGAATTACACACACACACACACACACACACACACCCATGCAGGATTCACTACAGGTGCATCGAGTTGTGAAGTAGTGAGGGTGCCCTGGAGAAGCACTGGCTCCTGGAGAGCACACTGCACTCGCACGGTGGGGGGTGCAGGGGAGACAGACCTCCACAGGAGTGTCATCTGTCTCCTCTACAGCACCGTATGGGGCCTTGGGCTCCTGTCCTGGATCTGTGCTGTGCACTTTGTGTTCCTGGCCCAGTAACAACTCCAGAGCAGCACTGAAGCCTCACCAAAGTCCCTCTTTTGTTTGGAGTCTCCCGAACCCATCATTTCAGTGGGTTCAAATTGAAATACACATTCTCTTCCCTTTTCCTAATCCTATAGATTAAGAATTCTGCTGAATTAGCCATGATGGATTTTGTCTCTTTCAAATGTAGAAGAGATATTTGGGGTTTTCCTATGGTATGAATGTCTACTTTAACTTGGACAGATTGACCTAAAATTTAACCCAAGTTTTACTTTGTGTGCACTTTTTTTGGCCTTATGACCATATGAGAAATACATTTATTATTTGGCCATAACTCTAGTAATTTACCAGGATAAGTTTAAGCTTTGAGGAAGTTTTCAGTTCTCCAGGAGATTTATTTAGATTTTGCCTTTAATCTTGCAGCACCCACAGATCCAGAAGAAATCTCAGTATATCAAATACCTCTGCTGTGATGATATGAGGACCCTGCATCAGTGGGTCAATGGGATCCGCATTGCAAAGGTGCATTTCCTTCTGAAGGGATGAACATTAAAGGATGGGTGTTTAATGACACAGTTTTGGTTTCATGACAGTTACTCTGATTGTCTTGTGTTCATGATTTTGCTATTATTCATTTTCTTGGGCCTAAGTCTGATGTTTTAAATGTTCTTTTTTCTTGGTAGTGATAATAGTTGGTATTCATGGATAAACACTGCTGGTAAAAGCATGGCTAGTGTCACAGTGATTTATTTTTGGCTTTGGAGAAAGTATTATGTGATTCTCATAGCAGTAGTTAGCCTAAGCAAAGTATTTTTTTAATTAATTAATAATCATTTAGCAATCAGATTTGGAGCACTGTCTTGAATAGTGATTGGGCCTTGGATCAGGAATTTGAGGTGAAAAATATTTATGATTAACATAATAAAAACTCTTCTTGCTGCTCTTCTATAAACGAAGAAAGATAAGATTACAATTTGCTAATATTGTAAGACTTGGGAGTATTATAGGTATTAATACAACTATAAATCAGTAAACAGAAGCATGTCTGCTTTGCTACCTCATCCTTCTAATAACAAGTACAATTCAGTGTCATCATTTACTGCCTCTGTTTAGTACGGGAAGCAGCTCTACTTCAACTATCAAGAAGCCATGAAGAGGATGGAGTCTGCCTATGACTGGACATCCTTATCCAGCTCCAGTATTAAATCAGGATCCAGCTCTTCCAGCATCCCAGGTAATTTAGATGCCTCAAAGCACTATTTTAGTACTACTGTGGAGACTGATAGTAGACCTGATCATTTCAACTTGATTCAAAACAACCAAAGCCATACTTTTAGAATGGGCAATACCATGGACTAGTTCACAAATCAGTATGTAGACTTCTAAAGCCAGTAGTTTGGTTATTTATATGTATGAAGTTCATTCAAAACCCATTTCATACTGATGAAATGTATGGCTAAAAGGTTGCTTGGCAGAATATCTTTCCTCAGAATCTATGAGGAGGTTGCTCTCTTTCCACGTAGGTTTCCTGACATTGCAGTGTACTAGTTCAGAATTACAATTCAGGAAACCAGTCAGGTCATCAAACCTTCTAACATTTTTACAGGAAATCAGTGTTAATCAAATAGGGCTTTCAGATTTCCACATCCTTTAAGCAAATGTAAACAAGTTTCAAAATGTTCCCTGAATGAGGCCCATGCTAATTTTTTTTTGTCTTTCATTGACTTTAAAACTGTATGATTTGATTTCCTCCCTAATTTAAAACAGATTTAGAATGTGTATGTGTATACATGTATATACATACATGTATCTCCTAGTTCTGTTCAACTGACCCTAGAAACACTGATACCTCAGTAACAATAAGACTACCTGAGTATGTTAAAAAGACTTGAGTCAATCTAAGTCCAACTGGCAAAACTAGAAGAACTGGACAATGAAATATATAATGTAGTATAGGGTACTAACCCAAATTATTAATATCCATGAGTCCACACTAATATGAATAAGTTACTAAATAAACAAACAACAGGTTTGGTTCACATAGACACTTTGTCTCCAAGGAGGTGGACCTTATCTCTCCCATCCTCAAGTGCTGGCTGCACACAGTGACCTTGCTTCCAAAGAGTACCAGAGGTGGGGAATTAACTGTACAGCAGAGAACCTGAGAAACAGAACTTCAGTGATCATGATCAGTATCATCAAGTAGGAAGTCACACTGATTGCAGGTGCCCCTCATAGAATGTGAGAAGATGGCTTATTCGTTCTGTGCTCTTCCCAAATTTATCTCAGTCTAATCGAAAGAAAAGCATCAAACCAAAACTAAGAAACACTCTGTGAAAGTCTTTAAAACAGGGCTCTTTTACTGTAATTTTCAATCTCCCATGGCGAACTATTTAATAAACAACCAGTAAATCTTGATTGTTTTTAAAGTCATGGTGGCACACACCTATAATTTCAGCATTCAGGAGGATCACTGTGGGTTCGAGACCAGCCTCAGCTACATAAGTGGGTTTAAGGCCAGACTGAACTACACAGCGAGACCCTATCTCCAAAAAAAAAAAAAAAAGATTCCCTGTTAATCCCTAAGATAAGGGACATTTTCTATGAAAAATACTAGCTGTGTTTATAATAAAATGAGCTCAGCAAAATTAAGTTATTGCTATTCTGCATAGCTTTTGGTCCTGGTAAAAGACCTAAAAGTATATATTCATACTGTCAGAATAATGACTGACTTAATCTTTGCTTTTTCACTCTTTATAACAGAGTCTCAGTCCAATCACTCGAACCAGTCTGACAGTGGCGTCTCTGACACCCAGCCAGGGGTACACATCCGCTCCCAGAGCATCGTAAGCTCCATCTTCTCTGAAGCCTGGAAGCGAGGCACTCAGTTAGAGGAGTCCAACAAGGTAACAGTGGCTCAAGTTACTCATAGAAACTTGTGGTTCTCCTGGGCATATAGCTAGTGCTTTTCTACTCCTTTATTGGGAATTTTACTTGGGGGTATGTCAGTCTTCCACCTAGAGATCTTTAGTCTTGCTAAATGTAATGGAAGAGACCATTTGAGAAAGACCTGTCAATCTGGCCTCTCCTTAAAAACAGGTATTTGCTATTTGGCTCTAATGATCTGAAACAAAAAAAAACTCTGTCCTTTATCAGTGACAGTTTAACTCCTTCAAACTTTTAAGATAGAACATTTTCTGGGGCCAGGGATTTAGCCCAGTGGTCGTAAGCACAAGGTTCCAAGTTGTAGAACTGCCCAGTTGTTACCTGTTAGGCCAAGGAAAAGAAAGGCAGAGTGTTTTGTGATTAGAAAACAAGGTTTAGGGCTGGGGATTTAGCTCAGCCGTTCGATGGCCTGCCTTGCAAGCACAAGGACCCGAGTTCATTCCCCGGTACCAAAAAAAAAGAAAACAAGGTTCATCATTCCAGAGTCTCAGAGAATAAGCCCTGGCATGCAGTGTAAGTCTATCTGAGTCTTGATCCTTCTGTTTCTTGTCACTTCGGTCTCAGGTGCCACGCAAGACTGCCGGCACAGCTGAGCTCTGCATCCCTGAGCCAGTCAAGGCAGGGCCCAGTGAAGGTCAGGGCTGTTCTCTGGAACATTAACCTGGGTGTCCCCATAACCATGTTTTCCTTCTAATGCTTTTCCCCATGTGTTATTTTTAAAGAAACATTCAAGTGTTCTGGCAGGTATTAGAAGTCAGCCTGTAGTGAGCCTTCTAGTCCACTAATCCAAGCATTCTCAGTGCCAGACGTCATAAGTGAAAACAGATGATTTGTCTATTCATAGTTTGTTCAAAAAGTCTAATAGGTGCACCCCAAGTAAACACCAAGGGAACGTCTTTCCCCTTTTAAAAAGCTGCAGTGGTGCATGACCAGCTCCATAAATCAATGTCAGCATTGCCACGAAGCACCCAAGTGGAGTGGAAGAAGTACCCAGGTGGAATGGGTGGCAGGTTGCTGCGAACCCTAGCTCTCCTTTCTTGATATTTTCTCTTTTGTCTTCCATAAGTTCCCACTTATTTTCTTCTGGCTTTTTCAGTGTGATATTTTGTGATCTTTTGCTGTAATGTTTACAGAGCATTTCTTAACACATTCTCAGTAAAACAAACGTAGAAATGCCCCGTACCTGCACTGCTGGGTTTCTGTGCATGCTGGGTGCATGTATCAGGAGGACACAGGTGTGTATGTGCTCCTTCACTGCCTGTGCCTGCATGCTGAGCACACTAACTCTCCCACATGGCGCTGCGCATCCCTCCTCAGACACCCTCTTCCAGCACCCATCCCAGGCATGGCATCTGCTCCGTGTGGGTGCAGTCAGGACGGAAAGGTGAAGGAGCCGCATATCCACCTGCTAGAGTCAGGACCGGCCAGGGCCCTGCACAGATGGTTCCCACATGGGAAAGTGTGTGTGGAAATCACATGCCGAGGTCAGGAATCATACCCTCGCAGCAGGAAAGCCTTCCTGGGTTGTCAGGCAGCCCACCTGTTAGAGAAGATTTTGAATGGAACACACTTTCTGTGTCCTTTTTTGCCCTGGATGTCAGAGTGTATTTTCTGACATTGTCGGTCTCACTGCGCCCTTCTAGTGTGTGTCCAGCTTCCACGCCTGTTAGCTTCACAGTCATAGCGCACTTCTCTAACATGGGTTTGTTGTGTTTTTTCCCCCTTATACTCCTTTTAGGCCAGAATGGAATCCCTGAATCGGCCCTACACTTCACTCGTGACCCCTCTGTCCCCACAGACTAAGACCATCACCCCCTACACTGCTTCCCAGCCCTCGCCCCCTCTC
>NW_022900928.1:103966636-103966964 GCF_012274545.1 Fukomys damarensis | reverse complement strand
CTTCTTCAGGCCCCTCAGCCACCATGTTTGTCAAGTACAGCACAATCACAAGGCTGCAGAATGCATCTCAGCATTCAGGGTCCCTGTTCAAGTCTCCACCTGCTCCAGGGATGCAGCCGCTGCCCTTCTCCTCACAGGGTGTCAAACCTCAGATCCTGGTGCCCCCCAATGGCGATATTCCACCACCGCCGCCACCTCCACCACCCCCGACCCCTGGCTCAGCTATGGCCCAGCTAAAGCCAGCACCTTGTGCCCCGTCCCTTCCCCAGTTCAGCCCCCCGCCTCCTCCTCTGAAGATCCATCAAGTCCAGCACAGTACTCAGGCCAT
>NW_022900928.1:103953509-103966613 GCF_012274545.1 Fukomys damarensis | reverse complement strand
TCCTCACATTGCCCCCACCGCCCAGCACCAAGACTGTGCCGGTTCCTGCACAGGCTGCACCGCCCGCCCCTGCCACTCCACAGCCCGCAAAGAAGCAGCCCCCGTTCCCTGTTTCTCAGGTTCCGCCCTGTCCCCCTGCTGCTCCTGCCTCGTGCCCTCCGCCCACGCTACCCAAGCAGCAGAGCTTGTGTGTGAAGCCCCCTCCCACCCCACTGTCCCCAGTGCCCTCCATTGTGAAGCAGATTGCCAGCCAGTTCCCGCCGCCTCCTGCGGAGTCTCAGCCCCTGAAGCCCAGTCCAGCGCATGTGACGCTGCAGTCCCCTCCTGCCGTGAAAGCAAAGCCCAAGTGGCAGCCCAGCACCATCCCTGCCCCTTCTCCGGATTTCCCTCCTCCCCCTCCAGAAAGTAGCCTGGTATTTCCTCCTCCACCACCACCACCACCACCACCACCACCGTCCCTGGCCACAGCCCCCCCTACCCCTGATAAAGGTGGGTCTCCAGGGAAGAAGCCCAGTAAGATATCCAGCCCTGGGGGCAAGAAGCCACCCCCGACACCGCAGCGTAACTCCAGCATCAAGTCTGGCAGCGGTGCCGAGCAGCTTGAGCCCAAGAAGGCTTCGGTGGACAGTCTGGTGAGCAGGTTCGCCCCACCCGCGGAGGAGACCCCATCACCACCCACAGCGCCACCCAAGCCCGGGAAGCTGCATCTCTCTGAAGCCGGTTTCCCTAGTATCCTCCAGGGGGCAGCACCTGCAAAACCACCAATGCTGAGCGGGCGTGGAAAGGACTGCATAGTAGAATTTCCTTCTCCACCATCGGATTCTGACTTTCCACCCCCTCCACCTGAAACAGAGCTTCCTCTGCCCCCTATCGAGATCCCACCGGCATTTTCAGGAAACACTTCACCCAAAGTGGCAGTTGTTAATCCTCAGCCACAGCTGTGGTGTAAAACATCAGTGAAGAAGGCCCCCCCGCCCACGCGACCCAAGCGGAACGACAGTACTCGCCTCACTCAAGCAGAGCTCTCTGAGCAGCCAGCAATGGCCACAGTTGTGCCACAAGTGCCCACATCGCCCAAGTCCAGCCTTAGTGTCCAGCCTGGATTCCTGGCTGACCTCAACAGGACCCTGCAAAGGAAGTCCATCACCCGGCACGGCTCACTGTCCTCTTCCCGCACGTCCAGGGCCGAACCTACAGCCACCATGGATGATATGGCCTTGCCTCCGCCACCCCCCGAACTGCTCTCAGATCAACAGAAGGCCGGCTATGGGGGTAGTCATATATCAGGCTATGCAACCTTGCGAAGAGGACCCCCTCCTGCTCCCCCCAAAAGAGACCAGAATACCAAGCTCTCCAGAGACTGGTAGCCTCCACAAAACAACTTTCATGTTATCTGTAAGTTTTACAATCAGCTCACCTGATCATCTGTGCATGCAGGTGCTCAGAGCCTCCTGGTATAATGGTGTTATTCAGGTAGTGTCTGACCTTCGTGTGTGTGTGTGTGTGTGTGTGTGTGTGTGTACATATATGTATACATAAATGTATATGTATGTATATAGAGAGAACTGAGCATAATTCTATTTATTCCTTTCCTCTCCAGATCTAAAAATAGGTTTTGTGTATTTTGGGTGGAAGAGGCATGGAAAGGGATGTTTACTGTCTCTTAGGATTTGTCTATCATGTAGATTGGACCAAAAACTTCTAAATAATTACTTAGAAGGTATTTTATAAAAGTGTCTGTGTGCCGTCTACTTGTGCATGTTGTATATTATATAATTAAAAAATAGATGTATAACAGGCTCTTGGTTTGAGAAAACCAGAGTGTTTGGTATAGCTTTTGGGCTTTTGTGTTTGGTTTTCCCAGTTGACTGAGTTAGAACTGCTTGACTGACACTTCATTACTATACATTATGGGGCACTTTAAATCGGGGAAAAAAAATCTCAGCTTTGTAAAATGGGTAAGTAGTGCAGGAGGGGGGAAGTTTCCACATTGTCTACATGTGGTTGTGCATAGCAAGTCAATCCATGGTGTAACAGACTGCTGTAGTTGCAGTGCTTCTGCAATGATCCCACTCACATCTAGGATGTGTTCTCTCACAGGTAAGCTCGGTGTGTACACTGTGTGCATAACTTAATATTCTGATGCTGGCTAGTCTGAGCTCATCTTATGAAGCCTTAACTTGGCTTCATGGGCCTCACTTTGATTTACTGTGAGAATGTCCAACTAGTAGCCCTGTAATACACTGTCCCGGTATGTCTTTGGGTCACCAGTTAACCGTCTCTGTAGTGTATACTTTAAGTAGATATTGAAATCTGTAAACAGTTGGCATATAAAAATACTCCTGGTGCCCAATATGGTGCATCATTAAGAAAAACAAAATCACTTTCTGAAATACCTGTCTTTGTGTATTGCTCTCTGAAGAGAAAGAAAAGAACAAAACTGGGCCCTGTACAGATGCCATTAACCGGGTTGTGTATGGGTTATAATATGTAAATCGTTAGGTATGGGACTATCACTGAGGGAAAGAAAATGAGGTTTTTGGAAATTTCACGCAGAGCCACTAGAGAGCCATTAGCATTTTCACTGGCTGCACCTGGTTACAGACACTGGTCTAGGTATAGGTAACGAGGTGTTGTGGTGGAGTAGTGTAGGACCAAGTCCAGTCAGTGACATTACATATTGTGCATGTGCAATTTGGTGTAACAAGGAACCGCTGCTCAAAGGACTCAACTATACATCCATAGGCTTCACTCTCTATACTTTTTTCTGTGACTCTTCCTTTGTACATGAGAGAAGTATATACCATGCAAAAGGTAAATCAAAAATTTACCATGATAAATTTGACTGTTAAGAATAAAATGCAATTTTAGAGCTACTGTTAAGCAAGAATAAAAATTGGCCATCCCAGCAACTAGAAATGAACATATCTTGTAATGAAAGTCTGTGCCTGCTGTGAGGATTACCACTGCAAGCTACAGAGATGTGTTGGCACTGCCCCACATGAGAAAGTGACTCCAATGAAGTGGAAGAAAGAAGGTAAATAATTCAAGAATAAACTAAAGTTGTACTTTGTGTGCAAGGCATCACCACAACCTACTGTCCAAAACAGAACTGCATCACAGAGAGGAAGTAGGTACACCTTTTCACTCTGCACCTCTAGGACGTTATTCATTCAGTATATTCATGTGGTTACGGAGCAATAAGTATACCATTTTGCATTTTTAATAGCCTGCTTCTTTAAAAGTATTTTTTAGATCTTTCAAATCACTCTGTTTTGTGTACTTGATATTCTGATGCTTAGGAAGTGACCTTTAACGTATCTGTGTTGTTATTTCTGCATGCACAGCACTGTGAGTAAACTGTGAATGCAGACTGCTGGGCCCTGCTGTGCTTCAGGGTGGAGTCATTTCCATCATCTTTTACTTGCTGCTTTGGGGTCTAAGAATCACCCATATTTGCAGGGCAAAGTTACTAAGGTAAAGTTACTAAGTTATCTAAGTATTCTTTCCTAAGGTTTTTATTTTGAGCTTTTCCTAAAGCAGCCTTTGTTGTTGTCAGGTGGGATTTGCTGGGATTTCTTATTGGTGTCCACCCTAATGCTAGCCACCCAGAACTGCTTGCTGCTCCTGGTGTGCTGTCCTGAAAGAGCAGCCTTCTTTACACACCAGTTATGCCAAGGAGAGCAGGGCTAAGGGGAAGACCACCAAGCTGTTTCTGTCCCTAGTACAGTGGTTAGTCTGACAACAGGCTGTTCCTTTTTTGTTTCTCCAAAGATGGAAATAACTGTTTTTTAAGTTTTATGTGCGCAACAAGTGAATCAAAAGAATCCAAAGTGACTCTTTTAATACTTCTAGTGTTTTTCTCCTTAGTGGAGTTTTAACTTGGGTTTTCGTTAGAATAGAGGTTTTGGTTTTTCTCCTCTGGAGACTACGTATTTAGCAGCTCTCTTTCTCTGAAAACACCTACTGCCAGACAACACTAGTACTGTGCCACTAGTGCTATGCCTTCTCTCATTGCCTTCTGCTCTGGCTCCAGCTCCCCGTGGCTTCTTCAGGCCAGCAAAGGACACCTGGACAGCTGAGTTGACACTGCTGATAAGTAAACAACACAGACAAGTACACCCTGCTACTGAGGGCATGCACACCAGGTTCCTCTCAGAGCAAGTGATCTGCTTGGCTAGGGACACCCTTCCATTTTTACTATAGATAATTTCAAAACTGGATCACTTTGCACTTAGGTTTTGGCACCAACTCTGAAGAGCAGTAGAACCTGTGCTTGGCTAATACAATAGTTTATTTCGGGTTCAGAGGTAGTAATGTAGACTTCTGTGTTGAATTTTACCAACTTCGTTTTTACTAAAAAAATTTAAATACATTTTTTCCTTACTCATTCTCACTTGGAAAGAAAAATTATTCTTAAGGTTTTTAGATGCCCACTTAACTATAAACTGGATTTTTTAAATTTCTGGAACTTTTTAAAACAAAGAAAGCTGAATCTTTCAAAGTTAACACGAAACTTTTCATGAGAAAATTCTAAGTCATATAGTGATGATGGTGTTTCACAGTCCTCTAAAATCAAGGTGCTCCTGCCCACTGACTAGTATGTCCTGCAAAGGGCTGTGAACTATTTTGGGTCCCCTTCATGTGCATGTTTACCTTGTCACTAAAAACAATGCTGAATTTACCAAGAAAGTTAGATCATAATTCCAGTAGTGACGATTCTGAGTTCAAGGTTATAGGAACTGTGCATTCAAGTTTCAGAAGCTGCTATTTGGGAGAATACAAATGCTAATAAACTTGTCTAAAGGACACAAGATTATAACTTATCCTACAGAATGTTTCAGGCAATTGTGTTGCTTGGTTTGATTTGATTATCAGACCTCTCGCAGAACCCTGTGTCACCTTTCTCACCTAAACTAGTTTTATGTTACTAACACAAGTAATTTTTAAATAATTATAAGTCCATTCCTGGGCTGGGGATTTACCTCAGCGGTTCAGTAACCTGCCTCGCAAGCCCAAGGACCTGAGTTCAATCCCCGGTACCAAAAAAAAAAAAAAAAAAAAAAAAAAAAAAAAAAAAAAAAAAAAAAAAAAAACTAAAAAGTCCATTCCTGTTTCCATGTATCATTACAGACTTTTTTTCATATACCTTCAAAGCATTTTTACTGATGTAATCCCACAGAATTTAATCAAGGTTAGGCCAATTAAACCTGTATTACAGGTGTGATGACTTGATTTTAATAAATTAGGTATAACTTAGGTTTATACACTTGAGAAGGTTTTTAAAAAATGTTTTTAGATTATAAATACATTCTGACATTGGTTTTTTTTGTTGTTTTGTTTTTTTATTTGTTTTGGTACTGGGGATTGAACTCGGGTCCTTGCGCTTGCAAGGCAGGCAGCAGGACAACTGAGCTAAATCCCCAGCCCTTTTTGTTTTTATAAAACTGGTTTTTGTTTTTATAAAACTTCAGTTGTATAAAGGATGGGATCCCTAATCCCGTAGGTATGTGGCCTATCACTAAGAGATTTGATCCAAAGAGAAAATGCAAGTACAGTAGAATTAAATAGCCCATTGTCTTTTCAGATGTTCCCTTTAAAGTCCAGTAAGAACGTTTTCCACACACCACTATAACCGACAAAAAATAAAGTGCTTATTGTGCCCTTAGAAAAAGCTATGTGTAAAAGAAATCAAACCTAACCTGAAGAGTAAGCTTGCTTAATAAAAATAAGCAAAATAACATCCTTGATAAACAGCTGAAGAGGGGAAAAAACTCTTTAACAAACCAGTTAAAGTAACAAACTGTTTAGGAGAGAAAAGTATTTGCTATAAGCCCCAGTGCCTTGGACCTTTGGAGGAAGAGCATTTAAAAAAACAAGCAGCAAACTTCAAGGTGCTAATGAAACAAAGAAAAGTTTTGGCAGAAATAGGAAAAGTGTCGATCTTACAAAAGATGACTTCCATCTACCTACATGGGGTCTGGCTACTTTCTACCAAAGATGTTTAGAGAGGTGAACCAAGTCAGGGTGATGACTATATATTGAAGACAGGTGAGTTCAGATGTGTAATGATCTTGAGTGGCTATTAATCCAAGCACAGGATTTTTGATGTTTTCAAACCCTTCAGGCAGGAAAACGTCTCTACACTCAAAAGGGAAAAACTTCAAAAACTGTCCATTATTAAATCTGTCATTAAATCTAGTACAATCTACCTAATACCAAAAACTGCCATTTTTCATTGTTTCCCACCTCCTGAATTTTTTCTCTATTTGTAAATAATCCCTCCTAGAAAGTAAGCATTAACTGGAATGTTTCAAATGAATTTTGCTGAATTTTATTATCAGCTACTAGTGAACTCTTCTTATAGAGGTGTTATGATAAATACTAGATGCTAGTATTGTAAAAATATTGTTTACTGTTTTAAAGGAAAATTGCACATTATATTTAACTTAGATTTCTCCCTCCCTACCCTTTTAAATGAAAATGAAGTCAAGGCTCACTGACTTCCAGGCTGTGGGAACTTTGCCATAAATAGATACAGTGTAGAAATATGCTTTTTTAAAGCATGGAAAAGATGACAAAAGGAACTGCATTATAAAGAACAGATAGAGGACATAATTCAGAGGATTATGCACAGCTCTGTAAAGGTGAAGCTGTTTTGTTTTCTTTTAGCTTTGTTGCTACTGTTCTGCTTAAATGTACACTCATTTCATTATGTGCCTTGCTCCCGGATTGCGCAAAGCTATAGATATATATATATATAATACATTTATCATAAATATATATATGAGAGAGATATATTCAGTACTACTGATGGTGTTTTTGTTCTACTGCTGGATTAAGTTATTTTCCAACTTACTCTTACCAGTTGTTGTCCAAAAACTATTGTAACGGCTTAGGACAGCAGTCATACAGTCAGTGCAAATTTGTTTTTCCAGGATGTTTTCATTATGTCAGCCTACCCAATCCTGAATTAAAAAAAAAAAAAAAAAAGATTCAACAGGGGCACTTTTTGTAGATGGGCACCACTAAGAACCTGGTTTTGCTTTTTATTTTGGGGTACCAAAAATTCGCTCTTCGGTAAGAACAAATTAAGTGTGAAAATGAATAAACTATGGTTTGATGTGTTCATGTGTTCAATTTGTTACCTTTTATCTGTAACAGACTGGGGAGCTTTGGCCATTAAATACATTTTAAAAGGTAATAGCTTTTCAAGGCTTTTTTTTAAATCTTAAATAAAGTACAAATGGATATTTTGTGTTTGAAAGCTTTGGAGTCACTATTACGTGTTGGACTGTTGTGTCAAGGTCTATATACACATGCTTTTGTGTTTACCAGTCATTTTATCATTTACCAAAATAGGACAAAGAATGAGAACATAGTCACCACCACCAGTACACCAACCATCAGTCACAGTGGTTGTGGAAACTGCCCTCCCTGTACTTTTTGATTTTGGAGGAAGAACATACACAGCACGGTTAATACACAGACAAAGCAATGAAACAAATGGCATACTGTCCACCCCCAGATCCACACAGTATTTTAACCAAATGTGGACTCCACAGTAACCTAGAAGGAATCCAGTAATAGGATGTGTAACAAAAAACAACAGTACACATCTTTGGAGACAAGACTGTACTGCTCTCCCTTAAGTCAGGCACAATTTCTACTTCCTGTTCTGCATTAAGTCACTGAAAGTAAAAAAGCAGCTCCTACTTCTGAAGAACAGGAAAGTCGGGTCTTCAACCCTTATACTTAGATACTACCTTTAAATGAAAAAATTGAGGTTACCTATATAAATTTCACAAGACATTTAAATATGCTTTGTGTGACTTTATTTAGGTCAAGTTCTTAGTACACAGCAATAATTAATTCCAAGTACAATTAAAAAAAAGTGAATGTTCCCCCACTTGTGTGGAGGTGGTTTAATGGCACACACAAACATGACTGGCAACAGACTGCTCCCCTCAACATCACCAGCTATCCTTCTGGGAGCTAAAAAGTACAACTGGCCAGATCGCAAATTGTTTACATTCTTTTTTGTAAACCATTTTAAGAAAAAAGGTACATGGACACAAAATATGATAAAAACTGCTTTTCCATAGAATTCTGAAGTTGCAAAAGAGATTTCATTTTAATGTGAAAATAAGTTTTTTTTTTTTTTTTTTTTTTTACAAAATCCTTAACATACTTAGCAAGGACCATTTATACACAGCTAGGCCCTATCATTTCATTCATAATTTAATACAGATTCTCAATAAAAATCCAGCATAAATTTAAAGGTAATGAGCTCAATGCCTCCATTTAGTAATTTTTTATAAGGCTCTCAAATAAGGCTGTTTACTATGCTGTGCTCCTACCAATGTGAAACTGGTAATGGATTTTTGCTACACCTTTACGGAGTAGTGTTCATATGGTGTGTATTTTTAGAAGGGGGGGACTAAATGAAGATTATTTGCACTAATTAAAGTTACACTTAATATACTCCTTTAGTCTGAATACTTGATGGTTACTTTTCAAAACTATGGCATATCTTTTCAAGTATATTCTTAAAAACATCAAGTAAAACTAATTTTTAAAGAAAAAAATAACATTTAATTAAGACAGTTGTGGTCCAGTGGAAAGAATACTGGGCATTGAATCAGAACTCTGATATTAACTAAATGTTCATTGAAACAAAGTAACCTCATCAGTCAAATGAGACTAAACCAAAAATTTTAAAAGATCATCTAGCTGTAAAGTTCTATGATTCTACCTAAGGCATGTTGGGAAATTATCACCCTAAAAATCAGGGATCAAAGAAGTTCAAAAGTTAATAGATTCCCCAGTCTTTTTAAAGATGTGGCAGTCAGCTGCCAATTCTTCCATTAACCCTTTTCAGAGGTAAAGTTGGCCTTCAAGTTATGCCATGCTTTCTCCTCAAGGAGAAAAGGTAAAAGAACAGTGCTTAATGTAGAAAGGGCACCTGCTAAAACAAAAAGATAAAGGCAAATGACCATCGTTTTTATGCCTCCCAAAGAGAAAAATCTTAAATTTGAATCAACATCATAAAACTGCTAAGGAGCACAGCTACATTATAGGTATCACTAAAAATGTGTAAAACATTTTCTCTAGCTGGGCAATAAAAAGTAGCAGTACTACGAAGGAAAAAGGGAGACAAAAATAATCACCTAGTGAGTTAGGAACACAGCAAAATTAGCAGTCTCTTTCCAACCCCAAGATGGGAATAGCAGGTACCTCTGAGGAAAATAAGGAAGTGGCCAAAAGATGGAAAATACTGGAGATGTTTTCAAAGATTCGTATTTATTCCAAACAGTATGAAGAATCTCTCAGGTCTAGATTTTTGAAACGTTGGCACTGTTTTTGTTTCCAATTTATTACTTTGGCCATAGCCAAACACAAGAAAGTGTATTTTCCATTCATATTCTCATAAACTTTCAAATATTAATACCCAAATGGGATGTTTAGTTACTCCACTTTTTTTTTTTAAAGGGAGAAAAAAAAAGTGGCCACAGAGTCAAAAACTCTTCCAGAAGGAAGAACAGCCTCATTAAATTCCCTCTGTCCTGGTAAAATGGTGGCTTAATGGTCAGCAGATTTTAATCTCAAATTATCTTTGCTACAATATTAATACATCTTTGCAGCATTTAAGATCTGAACTCTTCTGAAATTCCGAATACCATCATTTAGTTTATAAGAAGATAAATGGGAGAAACTTACAATGAAACAGGAAATACTACCCTCACAGATTATTAATAGCATGCAATCTATGTGATAGTACATACATTAAAGTCTCCAATTATGGTAGGCCTGGCTCATAATTATTTCATAGTATCCTTCCAAGACAATCTATAGAATTCAAAACTACAAAAATTTTAAATATGCCCCCCCAAAATCACACACATTAGTATGAAATAATATAGAAAAAAATCAGCTGACCCATGGATCCTCTACTGCAGGTCTCCAGCATCAAGGTCTTCACCAGTGTCTTCTGTGCACCCTGATTAGCAAGGGTCCATCAGAGGCACATCCGGGGCCACCAGCTCTGCTTTCTGCCGCTGTCACTGCTCTCTGGTGGTAGTGAGCTACTGGAGTTAATAGATTCTGAAAAACCCTCTGCCTATTAATGCACTACACTCTCAGCAAAAAGCTACTTAAATCATTAGAACTACTAGTTTTAACAAGAAAACTTTAACCTATCCAAGTGTAGTCTGATTGGGGTTAATAGAGTTAAAAGCTCTAAGAATACTGACGGCCATTATCTAAAAGCAAATATGCTAACTTGTAATGTTTGGGTTTTTTTAACTAGAAGTTTAAAACAAAAGTCTCAATAAGCAAACTATATGTGTGTCTCAGTTAAATGGTGGTGAAGTTGTATGCATTGTAACAAATCCACAAGTGGAATATGAACTTCTGGCTATACCATCCTCATTTATTCACACACTACTGCACACATTCCTTTTCCAACCAATGTCTAGCTATGCTACCATAATGCTCAAGGCCTCCATTTGAAACCTATGCAGCTATTGCCTCTCACTTTTCACAAGCACGGGGAGGTTACCTGGTGACACTATTCTGGCCAAGTTGTTGGACTAAGAAGCCACACTAGCAGCTCTGGACCTTCCCCTCGGCTGGCCCACAATCTCCATATTCACCTACTGAGCACCTACCACCGCCCGGATATTTTCTCGTATTTAATACTGATTACAAAGGTGATGGTTAAGGCCATTAGACCTACAAATTCCACTGGGTTGAAGCTGTCACATACCAGGGGTGGGTGCTTACTGTGTCTCTCAAAGTTCTTTTGATTTTATCAATGTAACAGGATATTCTGGCATATTAATCTTATTCCACAATAGTCTTATCCTGAGATGGAAGGTTTAAATTCATACTAAGAGCAGCCATTGTAGAGTTCAGTCAAACAAAATCAGGCAAGTATTTACCTTTTCTAGAGTTGAATGAGAGGTGAGTCAGCAGCAGCTAACACTGGCCATTACTAACATTCAGAGAGCACATTAGTAGCCTTGTAATCCCAGTGACTATCAAGAGACTTGAAAATAACTGCTATTCTTTCAAAACAAAAACTAGTTTTTCTAAAAAGCAAAAGTAACAGCTGGTCTAACCTCCAGAAGCTACTCCCTGAAGCAACACTGAAGGCAAGGATTCAGCAGGCCTGCTGAGGGACATATTCCTGGTTTACTCCCTCAGAGTCTTAGGAACCTTCATGTCTGGCTTCATACAACTCTGCACACAAGATGGCCTACCACATTTCAGCTGGTACAATGACCATGAGCGCCAATGCAGTCTCATGCAGCAGCACATCAAAATCAAACCGTGCCCGTTGTTACCCACCCTCAGAATGTTTGGAGACTCACACTTCATCATCCTATATCTACAAACAGAAACATGATCAGATGCAAGTGAGTTCAGTATTAACTCATCTGGCATACTCAATTACTGAGAGAATGCAGAATTTACAGTGTTAAAGAGGAAAAAAGCCATCTGAAACAATCGTACAAACAGTTAAGTATGGTATTTTAAATCTCAGTTCCCTCCTTCATACAAGTGGAAGAAAGTGAGAGGCTAGAGTACCCACTGAGCCATGAGGTTAACCCCTTAGCATAGGCAATAGAGAAGGCTCACTGCCACAGATTTTGCAGGAAGGGAAATCCCAAGGATGTACAGTATTCCTGAGAAAGATCCTGGGTTTTTTCCTGGATCAGTCTTAATCTGATTTATTTTAGCTACATAGTTATGTTGCTGTACCTTTGACATACTCAGAAATGATCGCTTTATTTCAATCCAGACAGTTCAGCATAGTACAGACTTGGCTTATTTTTTTGTTTTTGTTTTATTACTGGAGGATAAACAAAATAAAATTAGTAGTTTTTATCATCTGTATCCTTCATTCTACTTCACTGAAGGGAAATCCCCAGGGCCTTCGATAGTCTGGGGAGACCTGACTGTTTCTGTGAGAAAAAGTGCATCCCTGCTGAGCTTTACTCAGAATAATGCATGATAGATTCAACATAATTCCCAGGAAAGAGCCCAGTCACTCCATTCATAACTCCCTCATACCAACCGTCGTCATTCTTCTTGATGACATAAATAATGGCTCCTTCCTGAAAGGACAGCTCATCTTCCTTGTCTTTTGTATAATCATAAATTGCCACAACTGGGGAAAAGAAAAAAAATGGATGTGAAGCAAAATACTATTTCTAGAAAAAGAAAAAAGCACTCAAAGTGACTTCTATGTATTTTTTCTACTAACCAGTCCTATACAATTTGTAAAATGGGGAGGAGGAACATCTACACCACAAACTTACCCTTCAACAGTCTATAGGGAGGGAAGTCGCACACTGAAGAGAGATACAATCTCAGAATCATAAAAGATTATTTCTTTTTATTTGAGCTTGTGGTGAAGCGCCACATTGTATAAAAACACATATATCTTTAAAAATGTACTGGTGCATCAAGATCCATTCTGAGAGGCAAGCCAAAAAAAGAGACTAAGGAAATAGTCAATTTGTATTTTCTTTCCGCAGTCCATGCATGTTCACTGGTCGATTTATGGTAGAATTCCCACAGGTTATGCATCAATAATGGAGGTCCATGACATATTCTTTCAAAGACATACTATATGCTACATTACCATCTTAACAAATCTATAATAATAGTCTAACAGTCCTAAGAGAACAAGATAACTGTAAGCTCTCCTGTCCTTTTTATTGCCCAATTGTAACTGGGGCCTTTCAATTGTTAACTTTTGTTCCAACTTGTTCATCACCTGTACCTTTTTAAATTTCACTCAGAACTTCACTCAATAAAATCTCATCCATTCATTGTTATGAGACACATATACTGTCTTTGTCAGTCTCTCACAGAACTTGTTCTTCCCAAATAAATGAAAAACATAAACCACAAGAGGAACTTCTGATATAATTCAACGTAAAAAAAAAACATATATCTGGCCTACTTTAGTAAAAAATAAATGGCCAGGGAGTTAGCTCAGTGGTTCCACTGCCTGCCTCACAAACACAAGGTCCTGAGTTCAATCCCCAGTACCAAAAACAAAAAAAAAAAAAAAAAAAAAAAAAAAAAAAA
>NW_022900928.1:103918938-103953020 GCF_012274545.1 Fukomys damarensis | reverse complement strand
AAAAAAAAAACATATATCTGGCCTACTTTAGTAAAAAATAAATGGCCAGGGAGTTAGCTCAGTGGTTCCACTGCCTGCCTCACAAACACAAGGTCCTGAGTTCAATCCCCAGTACCAAAAAAAAAAAAAAAAAAAAAAAAGAAAAAAAATAACTTCACCAATCTGTGAATATTTTCTATTATCACAATACATTATGGGAACCATAATATCCTTAAAAGAGGCCTAGTTTAAGAGTTTTCTGTGTTTCTCAAAATATAACCAAGCACCTAAACACAAATATCATTACATGACACAAGTTTAACCATAAATCTAAGAGAATACAAGGCCGGGCGTGGTGGTGCATGCCTGTAATCCCAGCACTCAGGAGGCTGAGACAGGAGGATCACTGTGAGTTCGAGACCAGCCTGGGCTACCTAATGAGTTCCAGTTCAGTCTTAACTACATAGTGAGACCCTGTCTCAAAAAAACAACAACAACAAAAATCTAAGAGAATACAAGTTAAGAGTATTTAACATCGATAGTCTAACGTTTTCTAGCATTTGTTTGTTTGTTTTTTGGTACCAAGGATAGAACTTGGGTCCTTGTGCTTGTGAGGCAGGCACCGGAACCACTGAACTAAATCCCTGGCCCACTTTCTAGCACTTTTTAAAGAAAAGAAAAGTTGCAGAAATACGAACCTACTGAAAAGTTAATTATGAAGAAAGAATAAAAGCTGCCACAAAAAAAGACCAGTAAAAATGGGAAAGGTTTTTAAGTTCTACGTTTGTTCATTTTATCCTTTAAAATGAAACTGAATTAGTATTCACATTAGAGATCATTCCAGAGTGTTTATAGTGATATAATTGTCAAAATTAGTGATCACTTTTGAAATTAACTTTTTTTCAATTAAAAATCTACTTTGAAAAATTGTTTTTCCAGGTGTGACAGTGTATGCCTGTATTTCTCACTCACTTGGGAGGCTGAGGCAGGAGTAACACAAGTTTGAAGCCAGCCTGGCAACTTAGTGAGACCCTGTCTCAATACTAAAAGAATAAAAATAAAAGGCTAAAGATGTGGCTTAGTGGTAAAGTGCCTGCGGGTTCAATTCCCAGTAATGCAGTAGGGAGACAGACAAATATATACTCCCCTTTACTTCACTTTTCACCATGAAGCTGCTTATCAAAAGGAAAGTAGACTTTAGTGCAAAGGACTTTTAACAAAATAACTCCATAGATGAATATATTAAATATATATACCAATATTAAAAATACTGATGTTGATGTTTCTGCTACTATTTGAAATGATACTGTTCAAGTTTGACATTTCAAATATTCTGAAAATATGAAGTTCTGGGCAAAACTTAAATGCTTCTTTTTCATTTAATCCGGTAATTTTATATGAAGTATGCTTCAGAGTTAAATGTAAACAGAGAGATGGTACCATACAATGGTGATCTGGGATTACAAAACGGACTCATTATCTTCTTTCATAAAAAATGTAAGTTGCTACAAGATCCCAACAATGAATGTAACTGTACTGTATCCCTAAAATGTACCAATAAATTCAATTAAAGCTGAAAAAAAAATGTAAGTTGCAACAAGGAGCAGTAATCTAAACACAAAACCTCTCCACACTGCACATCCTGGAGGGAAGAACTCACTGCATCTCACCTCTTGTATCTCCATAGTACCAAATGCCAAGTCTAGCACTGTGGATATATCTAATTAAAACCTATATTCTAGATTATTCAACTGCCGAGTCAGTAACATAACTTAAATGTACTCTGGAAAAATACTGAAGGGATACTAAAGTAACATTGTAGGAAAGTACAAGATGAAAATATTACACAGAAGTCACTGGTATAAGCTAAAGAATGACCGTCAAGGCTATACAGTACCACACCACCTGTCAAGTACCCTGAACTGGAGGCAAGGACCAAAAAACCAAAATGTTGGAAAGATTATCTATTTCAATAGATTCTTTATAGCAGTCCATATGTTATAAATTTAGATTTTCATGGAAAATTAAAAGTTAATGTTAAGTAAGAAAAAAGGCACTTAGTATCATTTGGAATTTTTGAATAACCTGCCCTGAGGCAGAACAAAGTTAACTCTGACATTATCAATGGAAGAATCTGTTAACCTACTGAACAGTGTAATCTGAATTAAGAGACATGTTAGAACCTATGTGGGGAGACTCTCGCCATGAAAATAATGCTGTTTAACATAGACATATTCCTCCTATCCCAACCCCCACCATGCTAACAAAACTGTTAATTCAAAAGTGACCACGAGAAAACTGCCTAATTTTGGGATCTATCTTCTCTTCCTAGTTTTGTGGGGTCATTGTTTTGTTTTGCACTGTTGTGTTCTGTTGTTTTGTAATCTCAGCACTCAGAGTGCAACACCACCAGTAGGTATTTTCTTTACTGACCTTCCTGCAACATTTGGAAATAATGATTACCTTTGTCTCCCTACCTTGACATTTTCTTCCACAATTTCCACAACAGCAGCTTCTATTATTCTTACTACTTCCCCAATTTTTAGACAGCCAGGAAAAACAGAAGGATCTTGCCTTTCCCTTAACTCCTCTCACATCCTAAATCCTGCTGACTTTACCTCCTAAATCCTCAAATCCAAGTATTTCTCTGCATGCGACAGTCTTTATCCTGGAATTATATACATATCTCGCAGGCCATGGAGATTTTCTAAGCAGTACAAATGATGAATGTCTTATAGATTCTTATTTTCTACTCCTGCTTCCTAGATCCAATGCGCTTGAGATGATGCCTTCTATCAAGCATCAGGTATCAACGTCCTCAGTTCTTCTCTGTGCTCCTACTTAACTAGAGCACCCTGGTGCACACTTAAAGCACAAAATATTTTCAGGTGCCAAACATGCCTTTCAAAAACGCTGCTGGTGTTAAGAATGAAAATTACTCCACTGACTAACCTGACTCTTTGGGAAGTCAAATGGCTCCTATTCCTTTGCTTTTAACAAAATTTAAAGTACTAAATGGAGTTATAAGCTGACACATCATAAAAACAAGGTTTTTGAAAAGAGAGCATTATTTAATTTTTGCCAAGTAATTTTGAAGAAGCTACACAGAAAACCCCTCTGGTTTGCCTCTGTGCATTATGTGAACATGGTTTTCAGTCCCACTGCCCAGCTGAGGCCCTGCTACTGGCTTTGAAAAGCATCCAAAATGTTCTTCCCAGCACCCACTTTTCCTCCTTTCCAGTGCACTCTATACCATTTTCAGGTATTTCAAAAAAGAAAGATGAATGAATGAATGAGGAAAAACAAAGGAGAAGGAGAGTGGGAAAGAAAGGCAAAACGAAAGAGAAAGAAAGTTAAACAAGTACATGGGTCTCATTAATCTACTTTAAAATCTTCCACCATTTCCCTCTACTTAACAAAAAGAAAAATATCCCAACTCCTAAGCACAGAATTCAAGCCCTCCCACCCATGCTCACGGAATATGCTCACCACGCCCCAGGCCCCTATGCTCTGGTGCAGGAAAACCCTTCTACCTTGAAGGCCTTGCTTTCCGCTGAGAGCATCCTCCTTCTCAACGTTCAAAGCACATCACAAATGCCTTGTCCTTTGAGAAGCTTTCTAGGAATCCCCAGATAGAATCAAAGCACTTTTTTTTTTTTTTTTTTTTTTTTTTTTTTGGACAATCATTAACAGAGCACACATGCTGACTTCTACAGAATCAAAGATCACTAGGAAAGGGACTGTCTTGTGAAGACAGAAATATCTGAGTCACCACATATTATTCATGCTTCTAAATGAAAGTTCTCTCATTGAACTGGAAGCACACAGAATAAATGGTTTGAGATTCAAGGCAAAGGACAGAAAATCATCAACAAATTCAGAAATTTGCCAGGAAGAATCCCACACAAGTAAGCCAGGTATAGTGGCACACCCCTGTAATCCCAGCACTCGGGAGGCTGAGGCAGTAGGACTGTCATGAGTTCAAAGCCAGCCTGGGCTACATAGTGAGCTGAACTAAGTCCTTGCCTCAAAAAAAAATTTTTTTCACAAGTTAGTGGTACAGCAAATGGGTCTGGCATTTTCCAGAGCAGAAGCTCAGCAAAATGGTTAGGAATGTGGGCTTCAAAGTTCAGATCATAACTCTAATACAAGTTTATAAAACATTAGTTAACTTTCCTAAACTCCTTACTCAAGTATGTAATGGCAATGGCAACAGTTGTAACATTTGCTATCTCAAAGCACTTTTTATTAAATGAGGCAATCCACATAAAAAAAACATGGCACAAGGCCTCATCCATGGGTAAACGTTCCATAAAAATATATTAGCTTCTATCATTCCTACTTTACAAAATCGAAGACCACCTTACATATTCTAGTGAATCTTAAGTTACTGGCAGTTAAATCATGTGATAAGCCTCTCATGACTCATTTTCAGCTCTGAATTTTAAACTTTTCTGATTTCTTATACCCAGGTCCCACGGTTGGGTTCTGACTCAGTAGTCACGTTAGTGCACACATACTACAGCCTCCTAGGTCACCAACACGTAATTGGGGCTGAAAACCAAGGCTGAAGTTCTGAGAGAGCACAATAAGTCTTTGGGCAACCACTTTAACATTTATTTACAAACAAAACAGCAACCATAACTTAATCACAGTAGTTTTTGTTTATTTTCCATAAAAATAAGGAAGAACTTACTTGGTTTTCATGTTTTGAAAGCCATGAACATACAGCTGAGAAGGGAATAGTTCAGGTATATTCTTACCTTTAAATAGTTTAAGAGTAAAACTTACTTTCTTCTCTTAACAGTCTCTCCAGACTTTTACATATCCAACAAAGAGTAAGTTTTTCAAAAGCATATTTTCTCACTGTTTTTCTCTGAATGAATAACAGATAGCTTCTCAGAGCTACAAACTATCATCACTCTGCATAAAGCAGTGCTAAAATCACTAGGGAATCTGAGAAACAGATCAATGCCCAGGCTAGAGCCTGCTTTTTCCCTTACAAATAGCTTTATTAAGATATAATTTAAGCCAGGCATGGTGGCGCATACCTGTAATCCCAGCACTCGGAAGGCTGAGGCAGGAGGATCACTGTGAGTTTGAGACCAGCCGGGGCTACAGAGTGAGTTCCTGGTCAGTCTCACTACATAGTGAGACCCTGTCTCAAACCCCAAAAAAGATATAATTTAAACACTGACATGAAGCATTGGTAAAGCTGTGTAACCACCACAATCCTCACATACAACATGGCTGTTACCCAAAGTTTCCTACAAGCCTGTGCACAAGTACTTCTGCTAGGAAACACAGATCTCCCAGGTTCATTAGGTAGAATCTGAGTCTCTGTGTTGACATTCTTCCAATGCCATAATACTTTTAAGATCCATCCATATGGTTGCCCACAAATAATGTCTTTTATTGTGGAAAAATAATCTGTTGAACGGTGCATAATCCAGAATTAGTGTGTCCAGTCTGTAAGGGAGGTACCTGAGTTCTTTACAGATGTAACTATTATGAGTAGAGCAGCCATGGACACTTGTGTCCAAGTCTTTGTGTATATATACATCTTCACTTTTCTTAATACAGAGGAGAGGGACTGCCAGATGAGATGGTGGGTATATGTCTAACTTCTACCTTTTTAATTAAAAAAAGCAACTGTTTGCCAAAGTTGCTGAAATATTCTGTACTGTCACCAGCAAAGTGCAAATGCGAGAGCTCCAGATTCACTACCTTTTCAACAGTCTGTGTCAGCACTGTTTCATTGTCACCACTCCTGTGCTTGTGTAATGGGATTAGTTTGGTTCAGGTAGCCTCATCTTGCATTTCCCCACTGACCAATAAGGCTGAGCCCCATTTCCTGCACATATTTGTCATCATTTACCTGTGTGGCAAAGTATGTTCAAATCTTTTTTTCTTTTTTTAACAAATTGTCTCCTTAGGAATTTTCCAAATATTTTTCTCTATGGTCTGCCTTGTCAATTTAACAGTGTCTTTTGAAGAAGAAAGTTTCAATTTACTAATATTTTATTTTAAGATTCGAGTTACTTATGTGCTCACCTACATTTTTTCTACACCCACAATCACAACAATTTTCTCCTACATTTCCCTCTGGAAGTTTCAGGGCATACGTGTTTTGTTCTGCTTTGGTGCTAGAGATTGAACCCAGGGCCTTTGCTCTCTAAGCTACTTCCCCAGCCCTTTTTTTTTTTAGTTTTCATTTAAGACAGGGTCTTCCTAAGCTGTTAAATTAATTGTCCAGGCTGAGTTCAACTACAGATCCTCTTGCCTGTGTCTCTCAGAGTGGTGGGATCACAGGTGTGCACTGCCACACCTGGCTGATAGCTTAGGTCCAAAATCAATTTCAAGCTAATTTTTGTGTATATGGTGCGGTAAAGGTGGAGGACTATGTTTTGGATATGCAATTGTTCCATTACCATGCACTAAAAACACTACCCTTTCTTCCAGTTAAATCATGTCTGATACTAGGTCAGCCAACCCATAATTCTTTTGATGAATGTTCTTTTTCATTTTACCCAAAGTGTCCTTATAACTGAAGTGGGATTCCTGCAGATACTTGTCTCTTTTATCAAATTTTTACATTGGATAAAATCAAATTCTCAATTTTTCCAATTTCTCAATCCTTTGTTTAAATATTTTATATTTAACACTGCATGCAATTATTGATACAATGGGTTTTAATCTATCATCTTGCTATTCAAATTCTACTTGTCTGCTTTTTGTTTTTCTCCATGCCTGTTTTGAACTGAGTATTTTTTCTCATTTCATTTTACTCTCCTATTTGTCTATCAGCTAAATTTGCATTAGCTAGTTTCTGTTTTGTTATTGCTTAATCTATGGCTTACTATCTTATATTTGTCTTTAATTTACTTCACTCTACCTTCAGTGAGTATGCTAGTTCACAGATAGTATATAATTTTAAATATACTTACATTTCCCTTCTCATTATTTGTACTAGTGAAGTTATTTTTATATTTGCTTTAAATAAGAGATTTCAAAAAAATAAATAAATAAGAAATTTCATTTATGTTTAAAAGATCAAATACGAGGAAAATGTCTCTGTATTACCCACATATTTGCTACTTACACCACTTTATGCTTTTTCTGCAGACCTGAGACTTTATCTAGTATTACTTTTCTTCTGCATAGAAAAGCTCCTTTTGAATTTTCTTAACATATATCTCCTAGTTATGAATTTTTAGTTCCCCTTTTCTGGTCTGTAAAGGCCTTTAAAAAGAATCTTTTTGCTAAATAAAGAAGTTCAGGTTAATATTTTCTTTTATTTCTTTAACAATGGTGCTGTCTATGGCTTGCTGTTTGGCGGGGGGTGTTTCAGAGCTGGGGATGGAACCCAAGGCCTCGCATATACTAAGCAAGCACTCTACCACTGAGCCACACCTGCACCTCTGGCTTGCTTAGTTTGTGGGGTTTTTTTAGGGGCGGGGTAGTTGAGACAGAGTCTCACTTTATAGTTCAGCCTGGCCCTGAACTTACTACGTAGTCCAGACTGACCTCGAACTTGTGGCAATCCTCCTGCCTCCACCTCCCAAGTGCTGGGATCAGAGGCCTTGGCTTGCTTAGTTTTTAATGAGAACTATGTATTCATTCGTACTTTTGTTGTATATGTATCATTTCTCCTGATTACCTTTAAGATTTCCTCTTTATTAGTAGTTTTTAATAATTTGATTATGATTTGCCTTGGTGTGGTTTTCTTTATGTTTCTTCTACTTATAATTTATTGCACTTTTTGGTACTATAAGTTTATGATTCTTATTGTGACAACTTTTAAAATGCCTCACAGTAGTCATGCATTCATGTAAGCCTTAGCCCTTGTGTATGGGCTGAATCCACTGGGTACAGAAAACCTAACAGACTGCCCATTCTTCAGTCAGGTGGAAAGCACACATGCAGCCTGCACTGTGGCCGGCTCTCTCCCTACGTCCATTCCACTGGGCAGGCCAGTGCAAAAAAATAAAATATCTAGGGCCGGATATTTAGTTCAGTTGTTCTGCCACCTGCCTCGCAAGCACAAGGGCCTGAGTTCGATCCCTGGTACCTAAATAAGTAAATAAAATATCTGATAGAATATAACTCAAAATACTTTTGTAAAGCAAGGGAGTAGGAGTAATAAATAACTCAGAAAAATAATCCACTCCCCCCACCCCACCCCACCCCTCACGTGCTCTGGGAGGAGTGCCTGAACACAGCTGCTGCCAACCCCTAGGACCTGGCATCTGAGCCCAACGCTGCCAGCCTATTGCTGGGCCACCGTGTGACCTCCAGCATGGTCACTCAGGAGATACAGCGAAGAAAACAGCTCCTTCCTTTATGAACTTCTCCAGGCTACAGCAGACCACAAATATTCAAGCTGAAATCTACCAGAAAAGCCTGGAAATTAAACTTCTGCAACTAGAAAAAGAAACAGCAGATATTGTTCATCCTTCCTATTTGGCTGAGAAGTGTCATACCCTGCAAAGGCTGTTGAAGGCCATGTGCCAGGAAAATTTACCTATGGAAGTGGTATATTACAGATGCATGATACATTTGCTACAGCTGGCTGTGACTTTCATTGAGAAATTGGAAACACATCTTGAAACAATTAGAAATATCCTTCATTTAGATGAAAACATAAAGAAAATGAGCAAAGCTTTAGCCAAGATGGATATTTTGTTGAATGAGACAGAGGAACTGACAGAGAATATATTCAAGTGGCAAGAACAACAAAAAGAAGCTTCTTCTCAGATCCCAAAAATGTTAAAATGAAGAAAATGAGGCTCAGAAACATGACATAGTTATGAAGTCCATTTCTGGTTGATTGTTACTTGGGTATATAGGCTTTGCTGCTGCCAGTACTGAAAGAGCCCTGTTTTTATTGGAGTAACAAGATTCCAGGGTTCATTAGGATCAAACTTACTTTTCATTTGTTTTTCATACATTCTTTTGTTTTTGTTTTTTGTTTTTTGAGACAGGGTCTATGTAGTTGAGACTGACCTAGAACTCACTATGTAGCCCAGGTTGGTCTCAAACTCACAGTGATCCTTCTGCCTCAGCCTCCCAAGTGCTGGGATTACAGGCATGTGTCGCCATGCCCGGCTCATACATTCTTAATATACTTTTTAGAAAGCTAATACACTTAAAATATAGCTGAACTGATTTAACATAAATGAGTTAACCATTCCTTGGTAAGCAAATTCTTTATTTTATTATGTGTTTTTTTTTGGTACCAGGGATCGAATTCAGGTCCTTGTACTTGTGAAGGAGGTGGTGGAACCACTGAGCTAAATCCCCAGCCCCTGTCTTTTTTTTTTAAGTCATCTTTCTGAATTGGCTTCTTGAATCTGAAAATGTCTATGACAATTATTCCTATGGAATTGTCATGGTACTCAGGAAAGAATAACATAGCAGGCCTATTCTTGCAAAGGCCTACTGACAAGGCCAGTCCTTGGCTGACCCTTCTGGGAGCTTACTTAGCTGTCAGGAGGGCTCCCACAACTCTCACTGACAAGAGGGGCTCAGTGTGACCCAGGTGTTTGTATAATGTGGCTTATACTGAATACTTGCTTTCCTTGTGGGAGCTGAGAATTTTGATACATGCCAGTTAAAAGGATCCCTTGTGACTAGTCCCTAGGAAAACCCTGGGGTTGGATCTCTAGCAAGTTCCCCTGGTAGGTAACATTTCATGCATGTGGTCACAGTTCAGCTGCTGGAGGTGTGAGGCATGACTTGTGAGATTCCACTGGCAAAGGACTGGTGCCTCATTTTCCCAGAGTTTGCCCCATGAACCTTTTCCTTTTGCTCTTTTGATTGTGTGTGTGTGTGTGTGTGTGTATGTGTGTGTGTGCGTGTGTTTTCACAGTGCTAGATTAAACCCAGGACTTTGTGCATGTGCATGTGGAGCACCTGCTCTACCACTGTGCTATAGCCCAGCCTTTGCTTTGTGTGCTGTGCTGTAATAGACCTCAGTTATGAGTATGGTGATGTACTGAGGCCTGTGAATCCTCCTAGCAAACCATGTTCTTGTACTCCCTAATGCACTATTCAATTCCTGAGGGTGTTCACTGGCAGCCTAAAATGACAGCAAGGAAAAGAAACAACACATTACAGTAAATTTGTTACTGTTTATCTTATAAAATGCACAGACATTTCACTTGAATTACTGTTCATATGATAGTTCATAGAATACTGGTCATGTAAACAAAGATGTATTGATTTGTATCACAGCTATAACCACTCCTGGCTTGTTTTCAGACTGTGGATTCCGTTTTACTTCAAAACAAGTACATTGGGCTGGGCGTTAGTGCACGCCTGTAATCCCAGCACTCAGGAGGCTGAGGCAGGAGGATCACTGTGAGTTCGAGACCAACCTGGGCTACACAGTGAGTTCCAGGTCAGTCTCAACTACATAGTGAGACCCTGTCTCAAAAAAAAAAAAAAAAGTGTGCATTGGTATTTTTATACTGTTGTAATCACATTTGTGCCTTGTTCATCACACTCCTTAGCAAGAAGACTTCACACAATAGATGAGTAAAACAGATATTCTTAAGGAAGCAAGATCATTACCAAAAAAGCGCTGCTAAAACAAGAATTATATTTTGAAGCCTATAACACTAACTTTTGCAAATAGGATCTAAAAGAGCAGTAGTAATACCTTGAATATTATGTAGACTTTAGCAAAAGCCTTAGCTATATTTCATCTTGCATCTATTCATGCCCAGCTTTTTTCCTGATGTGATTTCCTGTATGTATCAGTGTGTGTATGTACATATGCAGTATTATGTGTCACGTCACCTACCATGTTGCAAATATTGATATGCCAGGCTTTGTATGTATCTTTCTCAAAATATCAACATAAATCTGTAATTTTTAACCAAAAACAAAGAACAAGAAAAATAATCCACTTCCTGATATATTCTGAAGGAAACAGAAAACTGTTCTCTTGTGTTTGAGTTATCAAAATCATCTGTGAACAGCTGATCCAATAGAAACAAGAGTTAATCTTCAATTTCAAAACCATTTATAAAATTTTGCTAGCATGACTTTCAAAATCATGAACATTATATAACAAATCATTAAAGCCAAATTGATAATACAAATAAAACTTTACTACTGGTTAAAAATAAACAAGATTCCTTCAGTACCAGCAATTTCAGTTCTAAGTAGACATTGTCCCATCCCTCCAGAAAACCTCCTAAAACTTACCCTTTTCCAAGTAAGACCTTGGTGCCCAGGGCGGGTCCTCCTCAGCATAGGGGTCACTGTATTCAACCACAGCTGCTTCCTCCTCTTCACAATCTTCTGGAGGAGGTGGAGGAGGTGGGGACTCATCAAAGACTGGCTCTTCTACAGGTGGTGGTGGAGGTGGTGTATCTGAAACTAAGAAGGTACCAACACTACATATTATGCACAGTTCAGCATTTCCTATTTTAATTTCTAGATTCATGAAACATAAGCATAAATTTGAAAATAATCATCTTTAAAAAAAAAGAGTTCATAAGAAAAGTTTTCCCACTGACATGTTCTAGATTTCCAGGGATGGCTCTCTCCTTTCCCCTTTGGGTTAGGCTGATGTATGCTGAATAAAGTTTGGTCAAAATAAGTACTATCAATTGGGCCTCTGGGACCTTTTTATACTAACACATAAGCTTTTCAAATAAATCAGTATAATATAGTTTGGCTTTATACCACATTCAAGGAGTTGTCAGAAATATTAATAATTTGGACATTTAAACATCTCATTTATAATAAATGTAAATAAGTCCAGAGATTTCTCATGTCTTAATAATCTGCTTTTTCTTTTTCTTTTTTGAAATAGCATTTTTAGCAATCTGGAGAGGAAAAAAAATCACAACTTTGGGTACTTCCATAAAGATGTTTTGTTGATAGAATTTCAACTACTTCAAATTAATTTATGATTTAGAATATCTTCAGGCTAAATGTCTAGTGTACTCTCAGAGTAATTTAAGATACCCACAGTGTTTCCTATCGAGATTTGCTCTCACAACTCAGGCATTTGCATACTATAACATCTAAAATATGACCTCCAAACTGAGAAGGCACAAAGCTTTCCAAATGCTTGGCACACACTTCAGTGCAACTCAGAATAATAAAATAAACTGACCTGTGTTTCATCACTGCCCAGGTTTAATGAAGAGCCTGCTCTTACTAAACTGAGTCCATGACACTCTCTGCAATTCTGTGTTTTTTTTATCTAGGCTGATAGTCTGAATCAAACAGACTTTAAAAATTGCTGATTCCATATTAACACCAATTCTGTCTTATTTTAGTATTCTTCCTTTGGTTCTATCATTTGTACTTGTGGGCAGGGGTGCTGTTCTGCAGCACCAGGGACTAAACCCAGGGCACCACACATGCCAGGCAAGCATGTGTGACTACATCCCGTATTTTTTTTTGGGGGGGTGGTCTCAGTAAGTTGCCCAGGCTGGCCTCAAACTTGCAATCCTGCCTCAGCCTTCAAACATCTGGGATTTTAGGCCACTACATCCTGCCCTCCTATAGTTTTGTTTTGATTTTGGTTTTTGGTACTGGGGACTGAACTCAGTAACTTGAGCTTGTGAGGCAGATGTGGTGCCCTTGAGCTAAATCCCCAGCCCATTCCTATTTTTTTTTAATAAAAGATATATAAATGTGATTTTAAGGAAAGGGGGTACCGGGGATTGAATTTAGGTTCTTGTGCATGTTAGGCAAGTGCCCTAAACACCAGACTACATCCCCAGCCCTTTTTGTTTTTTTGAGGGAGGATCTCACTAACTCACCCAGGCTAGCCTTAAACTTGAGCAGTCAATCCTCCTGTTTCAGCCTTGGTAGCTGAAATTAGCAGCATATACCACCACACTTGCTTAATACATGATTTTGATATAATCTTTATGAAAAATCATGAATGGATGCAGTTAGAAACAATATCTCCTTCTGGCATTTGAAAAGACTGCTGTTAACTGTATAAAAAACCCAGCGAAAACTTCAGAACAATAAACTTGAGAAATTATACAAAATTACTTGAAAGGGCCAGGGATTTAGCTCAGCAGTTTGGTGGCCTGCCTTGCAAGCGCAAAGACCGGAGTTCAATTCCCGGTACCAAAGAAAAAAAAAATTACCTGAAGACACTATCATTGATCATTTTTATTTGTCCTGCAACTGCCTTAGAGTCAATTTAATAAGACTAACAAAAATTGGGCTGGGGATTTTGCTCAGTGGCATTGCGCCTGCCTCACAAGTGTGAGGTCCTGAGTCCGATCTCCAGTAGCCAACAAACAAACAAAAGACTACCAAAAGCTACCTTTTTTGTTTACTTAAAAATGTCCCAATTATTCAGCTAGTACTTTTCATTATTTCACATTTAATCTACCTTGGGAGGCAGTGTTTTTAATTGTATTCTTTGTAGAAATGGGCTTCTCAGTTATTTTTAGAGCTACACTTTGGAGACCATAATGCTGAGTAAATATATCATACTCAAAGGCTAAATACCACATGGTTTCTCTTACATGAGAAACCCAAAATATAAATAAGTTAAATAGAAAGATAAGAGATGAGAAGGAAAGGTGAGAAAGGGGAGTGGGAAGCGCATGTGACATGTGGATGTGCCCACTCCCAGGATGAATGTAATCACCACAGGACGCGAACATGTGCCAACAATATAGATAAGGCTAAACTACTGTGGGCCAAGGTAAACTTAGCAATGCTGAGGATTTGCTTCACTGTCATTCACTCAGTAAACACCCAGAGACTACTGCCCTAGGCACTGTGCTTAGCACTGAGAAAGATGTAGTGGGAAGTGATGGAGAGATAAGAGAACCAAACTTTCATGTATGATTAAGAGTAACAGTGCTTTAGGAGATCATAAGCACAGGCAACACAGATCAAAGAGGCTTCCTGAGACCTGAAGGATGAGCAAGAGTTAACAGCTAGATGGGAGTATGTCGTGGGTGAATACTGCATGTCAGATATAAAGAAAAAAGTACAAAGGTAAGAAAGCAAAAAACCTTCAAAGAATTGTTCAAAGTTCAACAGAAAGGCATGAGGAAATGAAGAGTAAGGAGGGAAGGACTCAGAGCATTCTGGTCTTTATTCAAAGAGCAACTGGGAGAGGGGAGAAAAGATGAGTTTTAAAAGAGGATCATAACTGAATTTCTTAGCTCAGTATAACTGGTACACTGTACCTGTTTCCAAACAATTCCATACTTCTTCCAAACATTAAACATAATGCACAGTAAATACCTGGTACTACAGAATAGCTTCAAAATAATATACATAAGCCAGGCATGGTGGCACACACCTGTAATCCCAATACTCTGGGAGGCTGAAGCAGGGGGATCACAAGTTTAAGCCCACAGCTACTTGGTGAGGCACTGTCTCAAAATACAATGCAAGTATGCCACCACATTGGCAGTTTTCCTACTTTTCGTATATGAGAAATGTATATGCCTATGGAAAAAGATGTAAAAGATGACCAATGGGCCTGGATATAACTCAGTATTAGATGCACTTACTGAGATGCATGACAGGGGAGGGTCCCCAAAAGATAATCAATTGTGATCGGGTGACTAAGAAAGAACTGACTTTTTAAAAATATGCTTACAACACTTCTAAGTCTTGAACTGGTAACCATGTACTTCAATAATATTACATTTAAGCACTGCTTTGGGACTGTTCATGAAGCATTCTGCTGTTTCTACAAACTAACTTTCACTAATGACTGGTGAAATCTAATGACATCTGCTTCATAATCCTATTCAGTGTTAAGTCCAGATTTTGCAAAGAAAATCAACTTTTACTTTCTATATAAACATTTTTCTCTGATGGTTTTATTTACTCCAGAAGCTGTTCGTGACTTCTGTGTTCAGGATGAGTGACATCATTTCACAGAATACCCAGGAGCACCTGAAAGATGGCATTCTCCAACATGCCTGCTCATTATGATTGTAAAAAAGTGAAAATTATCCTTCAAGCGATTATCTTCATTAATTGATGTGATTAAACTGGACTTGTGATGAGAAAACATTTTCTCTCTACTGTAATGACGCTTCAACTTTCCATCTTATATGGGTATGCAAAATGCAACCAACATTGCAAAGTGCTTCCATTTTGTACTCTGATTAAGTCCTTTTCTACTTGGTCTACTGTTTAAATACAGAAAAAATTTTTTAAAGAGGAAGACCAGTTACACTTAAGCACACAAGCCTGGTAGAGTCACACCACGGCTTTGCTGGGCTGGCTGGACCTCACTGATACAGCACTTTATCCCTTATCCTGTGTGGGCCACACACAAGCCAAAGGAAAGTGGGCTCCAATGGCATAATTTAAACAAATGAAACCTACTGATTATATATGAAAGCAGCTCTTAAATAGCATTTTAAGAACAAACACCATGACAAATATTACAAGGACTCCTGGGGTACATTCTAGTAAAGTGAGTAAAACAGTTTTCAGAAATCTGCAAAAAATGCAAAGGCACCTGAAAGAAACATTGAGCCCTCAGGGCAGTAAGAATGGATTTTAACCAGTAAAAATATAAACACATCCTCCTTTAAAAGCAGGAGGTGGAGGAGGCCAAAAGTGCCTGCTACCCATCACACACTTTCCTAGGTGTTGGAGAAAGAGCCAATAAAATGGCCAAGTCTCTGCTATCACAGAGCTCAGATTCTACTATTGTCAATGCCTACTCCAAAGAATCCCAAACAACATACTGCAAATATTTCTATCCCAGCATTGTTACCTGTCTTGTTATGAGATGCATATGTTGGGATACTTTGGCCTGATGACATTAAATCTTAAATTAAGGTACAGCTGACCGTTAACCCGGCCTCACAGCAATCAAAATTCTGCATATAACTTTTGTCTCCCCCAAAATTTAAATATTAATAAATAGCCCATTATTGACAAGAAGCCTAACCAGTAACAGTCAACATATATTCTGTGTATATGATAGGATCAAAATAAATCAATGATTAAATTTTAAGTTTATGACAATAAAATACACATTGCCACTAATTCCTCTCAAAATACACTCCCTCACTTAGAACGCATTTCATCATTCTTGCCATTTTCTGAAACAGTTCTGGAAGTCCTTTTTTGTGTCTTTACAATGTATAATCAAAACTGCAGTGAATGTGGCTGCTGGGTGCCACCCAATGAAAAGGCAATTTGTAAAAACATTATGGTGTGTCCTTATTCACCTCCCCTTCACCAGCTCTGGCAATAAGACTTGTGATTGGTACCAAAGTCAACAATGTAAACATTCTGAATCAATTCACGATATTGAGGCAGCTACAACAGTACAGAAACTCATGAAAAAGAATTTCCAGCACCGCTTCAGAAAGAGGCAAGGGCAATGGGACAAGTGTGTCCAAGGAGAGGGGGAGTATTTTGTGGGTGATTAATGGCACTTTTACTGCACTAATTTTAAGAAATTTCATATATTCACATTTTTATTCCAACTCATTCTATAAATTATACAGAGTGAAAAATACTTGAGAACTGTCAGAGATCACATTTTACTGTAATATATAATTAACTGGAGAGCTGCAGTGTTTGCAAAAGGTGATTAGCCCAACATGAGGTATTAAGCGGACACTTCAAAACACTTCAACTTACAGTAGCAATAGGAGGCAATTATAAAACTCTTACAGGTAAAGCATCCAGAGTTCAAGTTATACAGTCATCTTTATGCTTGTTTACATTTCTTTCAACTGCACATGGTTTTATGTGTGGTCTGTGAGTGTTCCAATGCCAAAGTTTTGCTAAATTTTAACTTTTTGTAATAGGTCTGTGTATTTTTATAATAACATGATTTAAAAGACTATCACCTACATGTATTTTGTATATTTGTGATATAACCAACTTCTTAAATTTTTAAATAATATTTCTGGGCTACATACCTATGAGTTTTTTTAATCAACTACCAGTCCAATTATTTAAATACAGGATGGCCAAAAATTGCATCTTTTTAAATTAATTTTTATAATATAACAGGACATATTAAATGATAAATTTATTCAAAACAAGAATCGATTGGCTGAAATGACACCTGCCTGAGCAATGCTTGGGATAGTGCATAAATAAATGTGCTACTCCAGTGACACTCAGGGTAAACTGTCAACTGATAAAAACTGTGGACCTGAGCAGTTCACACCTGTGTTGTTCAAGAGGCAACTGTAACCCAGATTCCACAACAATCCTGCACCCCGACAAAGGTAACAAGGTCCTTCATGCAGACTGGTTGTGAGAAGAGAGTTCGCCCATCACACAAACTATGTTCTCTTGCTTCTGTGACCACAATTCCTCATTCACATTAATACAGGGCTCCTGATCTGTAGATGTATTTCCTGAGCTTCATTATGCTTCTCTAGAAGTTAGTGCGCCAAGAAAATCAGTTATCTGATTCTCTGTGGTTCAACACCATACTAGAAACCCAGATAAATTCATTGTCAATTTGCAAGGCCTGTTGGGAGACAAACGGGCAGGCTGGTCCTCTGCACTCTACTACAGCACATCTTTTTCATGCATGGAATCATAGGACTAGAGGGAGACTGTTAGGCACCTATGTTATGCCCAAGATAGGACAGTTACAGGAAATGACAATTAGGGACAGGGCAGCCCAGAGGTAAAGAGAGCTGCCTGGTGATTAGAGTGATGTCCTCAGACAGGATTTTTATTCTCTTACATATGCATTTACATTTACTCATATTTACAAGGAGGCTTTCCCTTCCTGTTGTTGTTTTTTATTTGTTTGTTTGTTTGTTGTCAGTGTTGGGATCAGACCTATGGACTCATACATGCTACACATACACTCTACTACTGAGCTGCAAGCCCAGCTACTAATACGTTTAAATCTATTTGAAAATAGAGAATTTCATCTTATTTTACCATCCCCATTAGTCATTCATACCATGACTTACTCATAATATTCAAATATCTGAAATATCAGCGAATGAATGACTATTCAATCATATATCAATGACATTTTAAGCCTATAATCTGATCTACAGCAGAAAGAAGACATAAACTTACTATTTTCTTGGACTCTGGCCACAAATCCCATTAAAGGTAACTGAGGAGTTACCTGTAGGATGGAGGGAGGAGGAGGAGCAAGAGATACTGCAAAAACAAAAGAGGTGTGCAGGATAGGGGTAAGGGCGAGTTACATTAAAAGGAGATGATAATACAATAAAATGAACATATAAAGGAGGAAAAGCACTCTTCACAAACATTTCATTAACTATCTTAAGGATCCCATTTTGAGAGATATTTCACTAACACAAAAGAAAGTACAGTAGTACTTGGGGAGTTTTAGTAAGTTTTTAAGAATTACAATGGGAAGAATTTATCACACACAGAGCTACTCTAAAGTATACTGGCTATCTACTTTCATATTGATTACAACATGCCTACTCAAAGAAAGAACTTCTGCAGATTATCATGAAATAGTTTGGTTTTCTGAATTTTATCTTAAAGGTTACAAGTTTATGTTTATCAGTATAAAGGAAAAAGCATTATATCCTGACATCTAAATCTACACTTTTTATTATTTATTTTTTTCCAGTGCCAGGAATCTAACTCAGGACCTTGCACTTGCCAGGCACGAGCAGCACCACTAAGCTACATCCCCAGTTCAACTTTTTATTACTTCAATATCCAGTAAATTGTTCCTTCATTTAAATATTAATAGAGCAAGCACTCTGCTAGACTAGCACCAAAACCTTTCCCTAAAAGTCAGATGCTATTATTACAACTTTTCATGATCCCAACTCACTTGTGTATTTCCTTCCTGAGCCTACCTTCAGAAAAATGCTGGTTTTGTTCAAATCATTCTACTATTCTCCTTCTATAGAAGGTGCTTCCTTCTATCTCAACCACCTGCCACAGTCCCTCACATAAATAAACCTCCAACACACAAGTCAAATAAGTACCAATTTTATACGACTAACTCCACAGTTATAGTTTCCTTCAGAATGGGTATAAAGCTGGGCATGGTGATGCACACCTGTAATCTCAGCACTCAGGAGGCTGAGGTAGGAGGATCACTGTGAGTTTGAGACCAGCCTGGGCCACATAGTGAGTTCCAGGTCAGTCTCAACTACATAGTGAGACCCTGGCTCAAAAAACAAAACAGAATGGGTATAAATTATGGTATACATCCGTTCATAAAGACAGGATATCTTTATCAACTCCAAATTAAATTAAGACTAACAAAACTGAAAAAATTCATGTGTCTGCCTTCAAAAGAGATCATACCTTACTCAGGAATAGAAAATAACCATTTTAACGCAACATGTATACTAGTTCCCTGGAGATGGTGGTGATGGTAGGGAAGGAGGCCACAAACAATGCTCTCTTAAAAAAAGTTCTTGAAAAGGAGTTTGTCAACCAGATGGGGGTGGAAAAAGTTAAACTGAAGAAGGTACCAAGTGAGGGCAAAGGCTTAGAGGCATAAAACAACATGGCTAGTTCACAGACCAGAACTGTTTCCATATGGTTAGCATAATATATCCTTAAAAAAAAGTAAAAAGTGAGCAGTTGGGAATGAAACAGGGAAGGACCCTCTCTATCTGCCAGGTGAAAGTAGGCTTAAAGAAAAGAGACTGATCTTCAAAGTCATTTAGCCTCCAATCCCTTATTCAACATTTCCTTGTGTTTGGATAACACATCAATTAAACTGTCCGGGCCTAACCCACAAAGGTGATATGAAAAAGAAATAATGTAACCTACTTCACATGATGGTGACAGTGGATATAGAAAGCCTAACCCTAGACCTGGCACACAATAAAACAAGGCTGTTTCTAGAAACTGAAAAAAATGGGAAAGAACTTGGTAACAGTATGAAAAACTACTTGGCAATTAATGATTCAGATGATTAACATTCATGGCTGATGGTTAAAAAAACCCATGAACTATGGTAAACTTGGTGGGTCAGTACGGTTAAAATAAGCTGGTGAGTAAGCAAGTCAGGGAGCTGTAATGGTGTTAATAAGATGTATGGAGGTAATTTAACATCAATAGGGGAAGCCACTAGAGAACCGGGCTGAGTGCATGTGAAAACTTGGGAAGTTAGCATTAGAAGTCAGCAGCAGAAAGCTAACAGCTGATGCTGGAGAAGATGGGGGAGAACATATATCAAGAACAGAGAAGAGTTAAACAGATACTCATAGTTTTTGTTTTTCTTGTTTCCTCTTCTTCCTTCTCCTCTCCCCTCTCCTCCTCAACCTCTCCTCCTTTACCCTCCATTTGTTTCACAATGCTGACATTCAAACCTAGAGCCTCATGCAGTCCAGGGAAATGCTCAACCACACACAACCCATCACCAGATCAACCACAGAATCTCGAAAAATATCTAGATAGAACCCCAGGAATTTGTTCCTTTCTTTACAGGATTCCTTTAGTTAGGCTCTTCTCTAAAGTCATACTTCTTGGCAGTAAACCCTTGACTTTGCATCTGTCTTCCACTGACAAGGCTTGGAACAACTATTCGTACTTTCACAAAACTGTGCTTCCCATACTTAAAGTAAGCAAACAGTGAAAAGAGAAGGCACCAGAGACAGAGATGGTGGCAGATGATAAAGAGCAGGAGAAAGCGCAGGGGATTCAGCTCAGTGGTACCACTGCCTGCCTCACAAGCCAAAAGTCCCAAATTCGATCACCGGTACCAAAAGAAAGAAAAAAAAGAGCAGGAGAGAAACAGAGGTCAGAAGCTTGTCCACATCAAGATGAAATGCCCCTCCTTTTGTCAGCACTCACCCCAACCTGTCTTGCAACAAAGGAGTAGGACATTTCCCTCTTCATTGCTTCTCTTACGAAATAAAAACAAGATCTTTGGTGCTTATATCAAAAAAATAATGCTGAAATGTTTAACTTACAGCAGTCTCTTTGTAATCAGGTTAAGTTCATATTTTTTAGAGAACATATTTCTTTTCTAGAAATGAAACCACAGTAATTTTAAGAGGTCCACAAAAAGCAGCCAGGGGAAAAATCAATCCCAGGTATTCCTCAAGCAGAATTACTTTGGAACAAATTAACAGTTTCTATCAAAGCTGCTCCTAGGGCAGTCAAAACTTCAGTTCTAATTCCAAAGCAATCCCAGGAGAGCACTTCAAATAGCTAGAGCACGGGGAGGATCCAAGAGCCGGAACTTCTGGCTCTGACTGCGCACCAGCCCCTTCACCAGGGCAGCAATAATTCAAACACCAGGAACACTGTATCCTGGTCAGACTTTCAACAGCTCTCACCCAGGGCAAAGGAATCACACATCCCCACCCTGGACGATAAAGGGCAAAGAGGTCTGCAGATTTCCACCTGTGAGTTAATCACCGACTCCCAAGCCAGCCACTGCCATCACCTGTAGACCCCACCAACACTTACCATGGACAAGAGAACCCCATACACACCGTTGGCAGAAGAGGATAAATGGCACAAATATGGACTATAGAACCCCACAGGCGTGCACTCATGCTCCAGGGAATCTCAACTCCTTTCTGAGAGCAATTAGCTGATACTCTGCAGACTCCCCATCTCCTATGTGAGCTCATCTGCAGATCTCCAAGGGTATAGCATAGCACAAGCGTGCCTGTCCCTAGGCAGTCCCTTGCTTGCTAGCAAACCTGCCACCAATTCCACCATCATGCCTAGGGAGGGGGCAGATCCCCAAGCCAGGAACAGTGACAGTATCAAGCATCAGTCTGCCCACAAGCTGACAGAATGAAGTCCTGAAGCTAAATGGAAAACAACAGAGATGATACGGTGTGGCTGCACGTAAACATTCCACAATCAGCACAAGAGGGGAACAGTGTGAACACCACACTTGTGGCAAAGTGATCATGTGTGAATCACATGCACATGCTCTTGCTGGAGTATCTGAACTGAATTCCCATTGCATATTTTGTTTGGGTTCTTTTTTCATATTTGCTTTGATTTAGTTTCAGTCTACATTTTCCCCCCTTCTCGTCTTCCTATTTAGTTTCTTCAACTCAAGGTTCTGTAGCAATACTATCATCTTATTTCTTGTTTCTCTCACTTTTTAAATTCCTCTTCTCATGTCTTTAATGCACCATATTCTGTTCTCCCTCAGTCCCCAGTCATTCCTATGTTCTCCTGTATTAAACCCTTACCCTCTCCATTTTATTCTCTTTGCTCTTTCATATCTTGCCTATCCTCCCCATCTTTCCTTGCCTCTTTTCCACGTTACAGGTGCACAAACTAATCAACAGGTTCCGAAAGATTCATCACAGCTTTCTCAATCCCTAACACGCTTAGTTTCTATACCTCATCCTTGGACCCACAAACATCTTCTGAAAACCCTCAACACCAACCCTCCAAACCAAACAGAAGAACCCCAACAGAATCTGACTCCATATCAAGGTTTTTAAACCAACTACTATTTCTCCTACCAACCTCCCCACTGACTTATACTTCTCTTTCGTCCATCCTTCAATCTCTTCACTCCACTTCTCCTGCCATGTTATAGAATAATTGCTAATAATAATTTAACATAGTCTGCGAAGAGTATCAATAAAGGATGCCAGTGGAAATGCAAGGTCTATCACATACAGGCAATGTCTCATTTAGACCTGTGTTGATTCTTTTATAACCACAAATAATTATTTCCCAAAAACACAGAAAGAGTCCAAATCACTGAATAAATAAAATCTCTGGACAAATAAAACTGAAAACACACTGATGGAAGGCAGTAGCTTACTAAAAAATAAATCTTCATATCAATTACAAGCTCTCAACGCTCAGTACCAAAAAAATAGGAAAAAAGGAGGAAAACAAAACAGAACAGACATATATACACACAGAATCATGGGAAAGCAAGGCAACAAAAGACTCCAAGGTCTCCTAACTCTCCAAAGGCAGATCAAAGGGACAAATATGGTGAGCAAAGTAAATATCAGGTAGCCTAGCACTGTGAATTGTATACAGAAAAGATGAAGAGAGCTGGGGATTTAGCTCACTCCTACCTCTCAAATGCAAGGTTTTGAGTTCGATCCCCAGTACCAAAAAAAGAAAAGAAAAGATCTTAAGTTCCAAGAGAACATGACCCAAAAATTTATGGAATTATTACATAAAATGACCAATGTGGATCTGGGGAAACAAAAACCTGGAAGAGCTGACCAAAACAGTTCAAAGCATGAATGACAAATGCACCATAGATATAGACTTCACAAAAAGGTATCAGACAGAAATGCCAGATTTAAAAAAAAAATGCACAGAACTCAGAATTCACAAATTGCAGAAAATGACCAATGTGAAGACAGAGTGTCTGAAATCAAGAACAAACTGGTAAATTATGAAAAAGTACTGAGAGAAACCTCAAAAAAGAGAACAAGAAAAACGTAACATACTTAATGACACCAAGAAGACCAACCTAAGGTTAACTGGAGTCAGAGAAACTAGAATACAGATGGAATTAATGTGTTTACAGAAATCACAATAGAAAATTTTCCAAATACAAGAAAAGAGTTCAACATAGTAAGCAAGGCTTTCAGAACACCAAACAACTAGGATTTAAAAAAAAAAAAAAAAGCTCCCCAAGATGCATCATAATTAAAAATGCCAAATGTCAAACTGAAAAATGTAATTTTAAAAACAGAGAAAAAAGAAAAATCACATACAAAGGTAAGTCCATTATACTTACAGCAGACTTCTCAACATAAATTATAAAGGCCAGAAGGGCCAGAAGAGCTTGGAGTAAAGTATTTCAAGCCCTAAAATCAAACAACTTCTAACCCAGATTAATATATTTGGCAATACTTCCTTCAAAACAGATGGAGAAATAAGAACATTTCATGAAAAAGAATAACTCAAGTTATAAACACTATGAAAATTTTTAAGACTATCCTAGACACAAACAAGGAAGCCAAAAAAGCCAAAGATTCAAATGTAATAAAAATACCAAGCAAGGCAAATGGATAAATAACAATAACAAAAAAAGGATAAGAAAAACAAAGGAGTAAAGAGAGAAAGAGCGCAAAGATAGTGACTAATCAGCACCTCTCAGTAATACTTCTCAGTGTGAATGGCCTCAAATCTCCAATTAACAGATGTCTCATTTCTGAGTGACTCTGATCTGAACTGACTATCCGACAGGGCAGCTTGAATACTGGTGGTACAATAATGCAAAGAAAGGCAGTGATTTAGCAGACTAGATGTCATCATATTACAGTTCCTTAAGGAAAACATTAAAATAGTATAAAAATTATAATACATTTAATTTGTGTTACAGCAGTTCTGAAGGCATATTATATGCACCATAAATGAGATACTTGCAAGATTTCAATGTTTAAATTTAGAGAATTATCAATAATGTATTAAACTGTGAAGAAATGCCATGGGCACAAATTACTCAAAAAAATTTTTACTTTATAACAGTTTATTTAAGGTTAGCAAGAAATGCAGGTAAGCAATGTAGAAAATGTTGTCAAAATTATCTGAAAAAATGGATTCCCTGCTAGGGATTTAGCTCAGTGGTACAGTGCCTAAGATCCTGAGATCAATTCCTGGTACCAAAAAAAAAAAAAAAGTCTCAACAGCCACATAATTTGAGTTCTTCTTTTCCCATACAAATTATGACATGATACTCTACAGAGAAGACCCAAAGAATTGCACCAAAAAAAAAACTCTTACAATTAATATTCAATTTCAGCAATGTAGTTGGATACAAAATCAACACAGAAAAATGAATACCACTGATGTACAAGAAAAAAGAACTAAATGAGAAAGAAATTATGAAAACAATGCCATTAAAAAGAGGATCAATTCCACCTCCTGCCTCATAAGCACAAGGACCTAAGTTCAATTCCAGGTACCAAAAAAAAAAAAAAAAAAAAAGATTAAAAAATAAAAATAAAAAGAGCATCAAGGGGCCCAGGATTTAGCTCAGTGGTGCTGCTGTCTGCCTCATAAGCACAAGGTCCCAAGTTTGATCCCTGGAACCAAAAACAAACAAACATATAAAATAAAAAGAGCATCAAGAAAAATTAAATATCTAGAAATTAACCTAACCAAAGAAGTCAAAGACCTCTACAATGAAAACTACAGTACTCTGAAAAAGAAGACATCAGAAAATGGAAAGACACTCCCTGGTCCTGGATAGGCAAAACCAGTATTGTGAAAATGGACACACTCCCAAAAATTATATATGGTTGAATGCAATTCCAATCAAAATACCAACAGTGCTGGGCATGGTGGTGCACACCTGTAATCTCAATACTCAAGACACTGAGGCAGGAGGATTGCTTCAAGTTCAAGACCAGCCTGAGCTACATAGTGAGTTCAAGATCAGCCTGAACTACACATTGAGACCCTGTCTCATAAAAACGGGGGTGGCTGGGGATTTAGCTTAGTGGTTCCACCACCTGCCTCACAAGTACAAGGTCCTGAGTTCGATCCCCAGTACCAAAGGAGGGGAGCTGGGGAATTTAGCTTAGTAGTTCTGCCACCTGCCTCATAAGTGCAAGGTCCCAACTTCGATCTCCAGTTCCAAAAAGAAAATCAACAGCATTCTTCAAACAACCAAAGAAAACTATCCTAAAATTCATGTGTTAACAGAAGAGACCCAGAATAGCAAAAGCAATTTTGGGCAACAACAACAAAGCAGGAGACATGGCAATACCAGATTTCCAAGGTATACTATAATGGTACAGTGATGATTAAAAAAAATAATAATAACAGCACACTACTGGCACAGAAACAGACATGTGGATCAACAGAGAATGTAAAAACATCCCCAGACACATTCAACAATATGATCTTCGACAAAGGGGCCAAAAACTTACGTTAGAAGAAACAAGACCTATATAATAAATAGTGTTGGGAAAATTGGTTTATCTATATACAGAAAATTGCAGCTGGACTCATATCTCCCACCATATACTAAACTAAAATCAAAATGGGTCAAAGTTCTAAACATTAAAATAGAAATATCGAACCTAACTGAGAAATAAAATAGGTAAAACATCAAGTCATAGATATAGGCAAGGACTTTCTGAACAGAACTCCCATTGCACAAGAAATAACAGCAAGAATCAACAAATAGGATTTTATCAAATTAGAAAGCTTCTGCACAGCAAAGAAAATAATTACTACAGTGAAGAGACAACCTATAGAATCAGAAAAAAATCTGCCACCTATTCCTCACAGAGGACTAATATCTAGAATATATAAAGAACTTACAAACTTAGATCTCCCAAAAGACCAATCAACAAATAGGCAAGTGAAATGAATACTTAACCAACAGTATAAATAACCAACAAACATATAAAAAAAAAATCTTCCACATCGCTGACCATTAGAGAAATGCAAATTAAAATAATGGTAAGATTTTATCATCAAGAAATCAAAATGAGCTCAGTGGGGCACACACCTGCCTAGTAACCACAAGGTCCTGAGAGTTTGATCCCTGGTACCAAAAAAAAGTCAAAGAATAACAAATCCTGGGGAAGCTGGGGGGTGGGGAGTGCTCCTCTATTATTGGTGGGAATGTAAACTAGTACAACCACCATGAAAATCAGTATGGAGGCCGGGCATGGTGGCGCGAGCCTGTAATCCCAGCAATCAGCGGCTAAAGCTGGAGGATCACGGTGAGTTCTAGACCAGCCTGGGCTGCACAGTGAGTTCCAGGGCAGTCTCAACTACATAGTGAGACCCTGTCTCAAACAAACAAACAAACAAAAAGAATCAGTATGGAGATTTCTAAAAGAACTGAAACTAGAAGTTCCATTTGACCTTGTCATTTTCCTTCTGGGTATCTCCCCAAAACAGCTAAAGACATCCTATTACAGTAGTACAAGGACACGAATGTTTATAGCAGCATGACTCATAATAGCTAAATACTGTACTGGGGAAAGCCTGTGTACTCACCAACAGTTGAATAGATAAAGAAAGTATAGTATCTGCACATAATAGAATACTCCTCAGCTATAAAGAAGGATAAATTTGAGACATTTGTGGGAAAACGGATGTACCTGGAAAATGCACTGTTGAGTGAAATAAATGAGACACACAAGCTTAAATACCATAGGGTGTCTCTCATTTGAGAGAGGCAAAGTACAAAAAAGAACAACAACAACAACAAAGGATAGACAGAAGGAAACTAGATCTTCTGCAAATGGCAAGGGGTCCAGGATACCAAGAGTGAAGGGAGAAAGAGAAAGGAGAAGTAAATCTTACAATGTGTACAGGTAACAAATAACCATGCAAGCCTTTTATGTCATAAATATGAACTAAAACTAGTAACAGTAAGAATGAAAATGGGAGAAGAGGATTTAGAGATGGAGGGAAGGAGCAGGGTGAGAAGGGAGAAGTGGATTAAAAAAGAAAGCTGTGTTATGTACATGGACCTACTCCCCAAGATGCATGTGAACTTCATGTTCTGCAAATATGTACTAACAATACAGAAGAAAATTCAGTTCGTTGTGGGGTTTCCAAAGGTGACCCCATATTTTCTTTTTCCCAAGACAAACCTTCAATACAGTAGTCCAAATTAATTGAGATGCAACAGCAATTTCTTTTTGGACCACATAAAATATCATCTAACCAGAATGCCTGTGAACCAGAAAACTGCTTACTTTAGGGTACATTTACCTCCCTTGGAGTTGAGCTGAAAAATGAACTATCCTAGGTTTACTTTGTGTGTGTTTTTATTGTTGTTGTTGTTGTTTTGGTTTGGGTTAAGATAGGGTCTCATGGTATAGTTCAGGCAGGCATTGGACTTGCAGCAATTCTCCTGCCTCAGCCCCAAATGCTGGTTTTGCTGAAATTATAGTGTGCACCACCACAGCCAGCCTTTTAAAAGGGATTTTGATGCAAAGAATTGTTTGCTACATTTTCTATTCCTGGGCATCTTGTGAACAGGCAAGAACAGGAAGAAAAGGGTGGGGGTGTGGTCCAGTGTTAAAATATTTCTTTAGCATCAGCAAGGCCCTCAATTCAGCCAACACCAAAAAAAAGAAAAAAAATAACTATAAATTTGTTTTCATTATTTAACCAAATGTTCCCTACAAACACCAAAAGGCTTGCCAAATTAGATTCAGTTATAGTGAAAGGGAAATAAACTTCTCTGTAGCTAAAGCTGGACTTGCTAACAGAGAAAGATGACTTCCCTTCAAGTCTTTTAACATGCTCAGGTCAGCCCAAGCCAGGATCCTTCAAACATCTCAAGAGTTTTCTTTGTTCTGCCTTCCCGCCACATACATGTAAGAAAAAACTCAGTGAGCCTGCTGTATGTGAAATTCTGTAACCAATAAGCTTGCTGGGCCCATATGAAAATGAAAGACTGGAACTTGTAAACCCGCTCCTTCCCTAAGTGTATAACAACCTAGCTCTGGCTGAGTTGCAGGGTCAGCCTCTTTGTGGAGAAGTCCCAGACTGACCCGATAGCATTACGAATACAGCTGTACACTTTGCCTTCAAGACTCCTGGGTGCATCTTCCATTCCCCTGTACTATGAGCACTGAGCAACAGACACTAAAGCTATATGTACTGGCGGGCACTTTGCCACTACAATATTATTTTCACAATATACAATAACAAAGTTAATATGAAAAGACAGGCTCATGAAGTGACCGAAGTTCATAGATCTTAAATTGAGTAGCAGTAGAATTACAGCTACATTGAAGTCCCAGACATAACCTTACTGGTCATTCATAAAGTCCTCCAAAGCATAACTGCTGAGGGCATGTTGCAAAACTGTCATCCTGAAGACATATTTACTCTATATTGTTTTAGACTTTTGTTACATAACCACAAATCAAGTTCAAGTAGTTAAAGGTAGCAAGTTAATGCTTACCATGGTTTGTTATTTTTAAGGCTGTTTGATGATACTAGTGCAGGTTATACTACTTTACCAAGGGGACATAATTGTTCTAATCAGTTTTTCTTCCTGGTATGCCAAAATTGAGACTGCCTAAGGGTTATAAACAATACTATAGGCCAGTATCAAAGAATGAAGGGCTGGGCCAATAATAAGCAGCTTCTCATCCCCAATACATTGAAGGGGTAGTATTTTGCAAAAGACTGAAAACACAAAAGCCAGCAAAACCTAGAAGATATCTCTGAGAAGTACTCATTTCCTAAGGGTTCTAAATAGTAGCAATAAAGCTGCTGATCATAAGCAATTTACAAGCACCAGCACAGGAATTAAAGTTTTAAAAAAATAGAAAATGAGAAGACACTTGAGCAAGATGCAACCCCAAACTTCCAGCTCACCTAAGACATATGCAGGGGGCAATGAGGTGGAACAATTTAAAACTTACCCACCTGGACTTTTTGAAGTGGTAACAGGGGAGGTAACAAAGCAGATGAATGAGGCTCTAAAAAAAAAAATAAAATCAGAAATAGTTTCTCAGATAACTAGAGATGGTGAAAGAGAATGAAAGATGAAGTTAGTGACTCTAGAGCAGATACAGGTTTAAAAAAAATAGAGGAGCTTAGGGAAATGATGAAAACCATGAATGGTCAACACAGTAAAGAAATTGATTCCACCAAACAAATTCAAACAGATATTCAGGAGATTTTAAATTGCACTGAAAGCATAGGCAGCAGAATGAGCCAACGTGAGGACAGAATATCAGATATTGAAGACAGGATTACGGTTAGCAATCAAGAAAATAAAGATTTCATAGAACCAGGCCTTTAGTTCAGTGGTGCCGTCTGCCTCACAAGTGCAAGGAGAGAAGGGAGGAGGGGAGAGAGGGGGAGGGAGAGGGAGAAAGAAAGGAAGAAAAGAGAAAAGATTTCATAAACATAGCAAGGGACCACAAAAAAATCAATCCAACAACTGCTAGATGATGCAAAGAAGAGTAACGTAAGTTTGATCAGAACCTGTTCACAGAAATAATGGCAGAAAACTTCCCAAGCAGGGAAAAGGATCTGACATACAGATAAGTGAGGTATACAGAACTCCAATTAGCCATGATAAAACATAATCCACATCAAGGCATATAATAGTCAAGATTCCATAAATTCATCACAAGAATAGAATATTAAAAGCTGGTAGAGAAAAGAAACAAATCATCTAAAAAGGAAAGCCCATCAGAATCACAGTGGGCTTCTGAACACAAACCCTCAAGTCAAGGAGAACCTGGAGTGAAGTATTTCAAGCCCTAATGGAAAACAACCTCCAACCAAGACTGATGTACTCCTCAAAATTATCTTTCAAAATTGATGGAGAAGGGCCAGGGATTTAGCTCAGTGGCAATGGACTGCCTGAGTTCAATCCCTACACCAAAAAAAACTGATGGAGAAATAAGATACTTCTGTGACAAAGACCTGAAGAAATTCATGACCACAGAACCAGCACTCCAAACTGTTCTGAGGAAATTCTAGAAAGAGATAATAAGGACTACAACCCAATGAACCCCAACAGAATGAATCCACCAAACAGGGCAAACAATTAAACAGGGAAAAAGGGAACCAACAACAGGAAAATAACATGACCAAGATCGGTCAATGTGTATCAATTACAACCATCAATGTTATTGGTCTCAATTCACCAATAAAAAGAATCAGACTGGCAGAACAAATCAAGAAGTAAGATCCAAAAATATGATGCACATAAGAAATACATTTAATTCAAAAAAATTCATAGTCTGAAAGTCAAAGGATGGAAAACAATACTCCATGTGAAAGGAACCCAGAAAAAAGCAAGGGTAGCTATTCTATCTACAGACAAAACAAATTTCAAGTCAAGGCTACTTAAAAAAGACAAAGAAGGTCTTTACATCCTTGTAAAGGGAACGAACCAAGAGGAAGAGATAACAATCATATATATATATATATATATATATACACACACACACACACACACACACACACACACACATATACACACCAAATACCAGTGAATACAACAATATAAAAAAAATATTAATACAGACAAAACAAATTTCAAGTCAAGGCTACTTAAAAAAGACAAAGAAGGTCTTTACATCCTTGTAAAGGGAACGAACCAAGAGGAAGAGATAAAAATCATATATATATATATATATATATACACACACACACACACACACACACACACACACATATACACACCAAATACCAGTGAATACAACAATATAAAACAAATATTAATGTACATGAAAAATCAAATAAGCACTAATACAATTGTAATGGGGGACCTCAATACCCCAATACACAAATAGATGAACAAGACAAAAATAATTTAACAAAGAAATATCAGAACTAAACCAAATTTTGAACAAATGGAGTTAGCAGATGTCTACAGAGTGCTCCATCTCACATCAGAGTACACATTCCCCTCAGCTGCACACTGGACTTTGTCCAAAACAGATCACATTCTAACTCACATGCTTAAGTAAATGCAAAGGAATTGAAATAATCCCATGCATATTATCAGACCACAGTGCAATGAAACTGGAAAACAAGGGCAAAAGAAACCATAAGAACTTCTACAATTAAACAATAATGCATCATGAATGAAAGCAGTCCTATAAGAGAAATTTAGAGTAGTAAATTCCCCAACAGAAAAACAGAGCAAGGTCAAATAAACAACCTGATGATGAACTTCAAGTTTCTAGAAAAAGAAGAGCAACTCAAGCCCTGCCTCACAAATGCAAGGCCCGAGTTCCACCCCTGGTACAAAAAAAGAACAAATGGACCAACCAAAGCTAGTATGAGTAAAGGAGGAAATTATATAAATCAGAGCAGAAATTAACACTACATCTGCTGGCAGATAAAAATGATAGGACTCTTAAAGACATCGTCATAGGCAATGACTTTATGAACAAAAACCCAATTGCACAGGAACTATCACAAAGAATCAACAACTGGGATTTCATTAAAAAACTTTTGCACAGCAAAAGAAACCACCAACAGAGTGAAGAGACAACCCACAGTGTGAGAAAAAAATTTTACTAGCTCTTCCTCTGATAAAGAACTCATACAGAGAATATATAAAGAACTAAAAAAATCAGATCCCTCATATTTAAAGACCCAATCCAAAACTGGGCATCTGAAATGAAGCCATTTCTCAAATGAAGTAGGAAAAACAGCAAATAAATATATTAAAAAAAAGTTCAACATCACTGGTCATTCGAGAGATGCAAATGAAAACAACTCTCTGAGATTCCACCTCACTCCAGAAAGAATGGCTGTCATCAAAAAAAAATCAACCAATAATAAGTGCTGGAGGGACTGCGGGGAAAAAAGAACCCTTCTCCACTGTTAGTAGGAGTGTAGACTGGTACAACCACTGCGGAAGTCAATGCAGGGATTTCTATTTGACTCAGCTATTCCCGTTCTAAAACCATCATACCATAGTGATACATGTACTCCCATGTTTATAGCGGCACAGTTTGTAATAGATAAATCTTGGAAAGAGCCCAAATGCCCATCAAGCAATGAATGGATAAAGAAGACACAGAGCTTTTTTTATATAATGGGATACTACTTGATGTAAAGAAGGATAAGTTTGAAACATTTCTAGCTAAATGGATGCACCTTGAGACCATACTCTTATTAATTAAGTGAGATAACCTGGACACCTATGTTTAAATATAACATTGTTTCTGGTGTGCAAAACCGAAAGTGGGAATAAAGACTAAGATGTATGGTAGATATTCAGAAATGAGAAGAAAATGCTCAAGTGGGAAGGGGAATAAAGGAGGGAGGAGAGGGAAAGAAAAGAAGGGACAAGGAAAAAAAGAGACTAGAAGGCAAAAATAGAAAGCAAGCTTTTGTAAATAAAGAGAGTAAGAGTGGTGGAAGTGGAGATGGGAAAAAAAGAAGCAAGATACAGGTACAAATTCCCTATGATGAATGTTACCACTATGTATACCCATAAAGGTTTTGCTTCAAAAAATAAAATAAATTATTTTTTTGAAAAGACTGACAAGACCTTAGGCTCTTAATGTTCTTTGTACTCCCACATCAAAACATGAAATATCAGAGTCAAAAAACCTAAGGTAAAATATCTTGAGATAGTTTCCTAAGCAAAATACAGTGGTACCTGGGTTCACAAACCCTTTTGTTTGAGAACAACTTGGTTCACAAACAGATGCATTTGGAAAAATTTTGTTTTTTGTTTTCAAACTCTGGATTGCTGACCAACAAAACTGCTGTCATCTTTCCTGCATGAACAGGAACATAGGCATCTTTTCCAGAATTGTAGAACAAATTACATTCATGAACTGAGGTACCACTGTACTATACAGAGGAAGATCACCAATCATACTTTGTATATGAATTACAAAAATCAAATGAAATAATACAAAAGTATTCTTTTATCTGTAAAAGTTTACATAGAAGGAAGATCAAATTTCTTTCTTTTGCAAGATTCCAAAGACATAACCAAGGTTTCATTGGTAGTAGCCACAGTAGGTAAATGTCAGCCCTATTAAAGTCAAAGATGAAATAGGTTGCCCTCTAATATCAGAGTTGCTCACATACAGGCTTAACAGCCTCTTGGCAAAACTCTAAAGGGTATAGTAAGTTGACAGACTATGTCCAATATTTGTTCTTGCTCTAAGGAATAAGTGAGATAATGAACATGTACACCATTAAATATGTACCAGATTAGTTGTTCTGTATGAATGATGCAATTATTATAATTGTTATATTTGGTTCAATTTCTCCAAGACCTAGTTTTGCCGCCAGAGGCTTGGTATAAGAACTGAATAAGGCAGTAAAACCGACTAGCACAGTTTCATGTACATCCAACTTTCATTATCTGTAATTCATAGAACAGGATGTATCATTAAATTAAAAAGAAGTATTGGGGGCTGGGGATTTGGCTCAGTGGTTCCACTGCCTTTCTCACAAGCACAAGGGCTCGAGTTTGATCCCAGGCACATCCCCCAAAAAAGAAGTATTATTCACCACAGTTCTCTGTGGGTTTTTTATATAACAAGGTGTTCTAGGACTCAAACCGAGTGCTTCACATATTCTAGACTATTGTTCCACCACAGAGCTACTCCTCTAGCCCCAAAATATTTTTAAAAGCAAGTAACCACTAGGACCGGGGATTTAGCTCAGTGGTTCTGTCTCCTGCCTTGCAAGCGCAAGGTCCCAAGTTCGATCCCGGTACCAAAAAAAAAAAAAAAAAAAAAAAAAAAAAAACA